>NC_061814.1:45860272-45871266 GCF_021462225.1 Girardinichthys multiradiatus | reverse complement strand
ACTACTCCCAACTCTCTAACACGCTCACTTCAAGAGTTACGGACAAAGGTCACCAAAGGTCAACTCACCTCAAAACACCTACTTCACCTCTTTTAAACCCAAAACACTCATCTATCACCTCACATGACCCTTTTTACTAAACCTAAGGTCACAGGACTGCTGGCAAACTACCACTAACACTTGGACACTCCCACTCACTTCAGGACACACCCACTCACCCACCCACTCACACTTGGACACACCAACCCACACTTAGACACACCCACTCACACTTGGACACTCACAATCACGCACAGGAACGCCTACTGGCCCTCACACACGCCCACAACCGCTTTTCCCACACTTTACCACACTCTAAACACTTGGGACAAAAAGCGACCGATCCTCACACCTCTCAGAAATAGGCCATGTAGGGTGTCTATCTACTCGCCACGAGGAACTGAGCATCTGGGCAAACTCCCAGCCCTGTCGGACCATCCTACGGAGACTTATGTCCTCAGCGACCGATCCTTTTTGCCCAATTTTGGACTATCTCGGGAACCGTAAGTGCTATCGACATGGGGTCTTCACTGGGACGTCCGGAACCCCCCAAAACCCCCCCCTAGACACTGGTTCCATCCCTCTACCACTTTCCGTTCACGAGTTATTTGCCGACTGACCGATCCTCAGGTGGTGTTCTTGCCTTAACCTAACCCTAACCCTAACCCTAACCCTAACCCTAACCCTAACCCTACCCTAACCCCCTAACCCTAACCCTAACCCACCCAATCACCCCTTAGGACACACCCACTCACTTCAGGACACACCCACTCACCCACCCACTCACACACTTGGAACCACCCACTCACACTTTGATACACAACACACTCTTAAACACCCACAATCACACCCCACAACACTCTGCCATACACCTCTCACACTTGGCCACGCCCACACTTGCACCCATTTTTCAACATTTCACAAAGGTTCAAGGACCCAGGCATGTCACCCCTCCTTTTACTCAGGGGGACCCCCTGAGCACCAAGAACCAACTCCCAACTCCATACCACCTTCCTACCCAGACTTGGACTTGGCCCCAAAATCAATGGGAGTCTATGGCAGCTATATGAAGGGAGTCACCTAGAGACGCCAAACTTCCTGGGGACCTGGCAGCCCCCCAGGGGAGTATACACACCAACTTTGGTCCATATGAGCATCATAGTTTTTGAGTTATTCTAAGTGAGCACTTTTTCAAATGAATGGGAGTCTATGGCAGCTATATGAAGGGAGTCACCTAGAGACGCCAAACTTCCTGGAGACCTGGCAGCCCCCCAGGGGAGTATACACACCAACTTTGGTCCATATGAGCATCATAGTTTTTGAGTTATTCTAAGTGAGCACTTTTTCAAATGAATGGGAGTCTATGGCAGCTATATGAAGGGAGTCACCTAGAGACGCCAAACTTTCTGGAGACCTGCGGGGGGCCCAGGGGAGTATACACACCAAGTTTGGTCCATATGAGCATCATAGTTTTTGAGTTATTCTTAGTGAGCAATTTTTCAAATGAATGGGAGTCTATGGCAGCTATGTCAAAGGAAGGTGCTACATCCACCAAATTCACAGGGTCCCTGGGGGCCCCCTAGAGGGTGCTACAGCCCAAGTTTCAGCTCTCTACCACCTTTAGTTTTTCAGTTATTCTTAGTGAGCAAAACCATTTTTTGGTTTTTATCCTATAACCTAACCCTAACCCTAACCCTAACCCCCTAACCCTAACCCCTAACCCCCTAACCCTAACCCTAACCCTAACCCTAACCCTAACCCTAACCCTAACCCTAACCCTAACCCTAACCCTAACCCCCCTAACCCTAACCCTAACCCTAACCCTAACCCTAACCCTAACCCTAACCCTAACCCTAACCCTAACCCAACACCCTTCTTCATAGTGGAGATCAATATCAAAGACAAACACTACAAACTTCATTTTCACATATCTTATAGAGCTCTTCGAGCCCGATCCAACCCTGCTACTCCCAACTCTCTAACACGCTCACTTCAAGAGTTACGGACAAAGGTCACCAAAGGTCAACTCACCTCAAAACACCTACTTCACCTCTTTTAAACCCAAAACACTCATCTATCACCTCACATGACCCTTTTTACTAAACCTAAGGTCACAGGACTGCTGGCAAACTACCACTAACACTTGGACACTCCCACTCACTTCAGGACACACCCACTCACCCACCCACTCACACTTGGAACCACCCACTCACACTTGGACACACCAACCCACACTTGGACACTCACAATCACGCACAGGAACGCCTACTGGCCCTCACACACGCCCACAACCGCTTTCCCACACTTTACCACACTCTAAACACTTGGGACAAAAAGCGACCGATCCTCACACCTCTCAGAAATAGGCCATGTAGGGTGTCTATCTACTCGCCACGAGGAACTGAGCATCTGGGCAAACTCCCAGCCCTGTCGGACCATCCTACGGAGACTTATGTCCTCAGCGACCGATCCTTTTTGCCCAATTTTGGACTATCTCGGGAACCGTAAGTGCTATCGACAAGGGGTCTTCACTGGGACGTCCGGAACCCCCCAAAACCCCCCCCTAGACACTGGTTCCATCCCTCTACCACTTTCCGTTCACGAGTTATTTGCCGACTGACCGATCCTCAGGTGGTGTTCTTGCCTTAACCTAACCCTAACCCTAACCCTAACCCTAACCCTAACCCTAACCCTACCCTAACCCCCTAACCCTAACCCTAACCCACCCAATCACCCCTTAGGACACACCCACTCACTTCAGGACACACCCACTCACCCACCCACTCACACACTTGGAACCACCCACTCACACTTTGCTACACAACACACTCTTAAACACCCACAATCACACCCCACAACACTCTGCCATACACCTCTCACACTTGGCCACGCCCACACTTGCACCCATTTTTCAACATTTCACAAAGGTTCAAGGACCCCGGCATGTCACCCCTCCTTTTACTCAGGGGGACCCCCTGAGCACCAAGAACCAACTCCCAACTCCATACCACCTTCCTACCCAGACTTGGACTTGGCCCCAAAATCAATGGGACTCTATGGCAGCTATATGAAGGGAGTCACCTAGAGACGCCAAACTTCCTGGGGACCTGGCAGCCCCCCAGGGGAGTATACACACCAACTTTGGTCCATATGAGCATCATAGTTTTTGAGTTATTCTAAGTGAGCACTTTTTCAAATGAATGGGAGTCTATGGCAGCTATATGAAGGGAGTCACCTAGAGACGCCAAACTTCCTGGAGACCTGGCAGCCCCCCAGGGGAGTATACACACCAACTTTGGTCCATATGAGCATCATAGTTTTTGAGTTATTCTAAGTGAGCACTTTTTCAAATGAATGGGAGTCTATGGCAGCTATATGAAGGGAGTCACCTAGAGACGCCAAACTTTCTGGAGACCTGCGGGGGGCCCAGGGGAGTATACACACCAAGTTTGGTCCATATGAGCATCATAGTTTTTGAGTTATTCTTAGTGAGCAATTTTTCAAATGAATGGGAGTCTATGGCAGCTATGTCAAAGGAAGGTGCTACATCCACCAAATTCACAGGGTCCCTGGGGGCCCCCTAGAGGGTGCTACAGCCCAAGTTTCAGCTCTCTACCACCTTTAGTTTTTCAGTTATTCTTAGTGAGCAAAACCATTTTTTGGTTTTTATCCTATAACCTAACCCTAACCCTAACCCTAACCCTAACCCTAACCCTAACCCTAACCCTAACCCTAACCCCTAACCCTAACCCCTAACCCTAACCCTAACCCTAACCCTAACCCTAACCCTAACCCTAACCCTAACCCTAACCCTAACCCTAACCCTAACCCTAACCCTAACCCTAACCCTAACCCTAACCCTAACCCTAACCCCTAACCCTAACCCTAACCCTAACCCTAACCCTAACCCTAACCCTAACCCTAACCCTAACCCTAACCCTAACCCTAACCCTAACCCTAACCCTAACCCTAACCCACTCACACTTAGACACTCCCACTTAGCCACACCCACTCACTTTAGGACACACCCACTCACACTATCTATCACCTCACATGATGCTTTTTACTAACCCTAAGGTCACAGGACTTGGCCACACCCACTCACTTAGGACACACCCACTCCCACTTAGCCACACCCACTCCCACTTAGCCACACCCACTCACTTAGGACACACCCACTCACACTTAGACACTCCCACTCACACTTAGCCACACCCACTCACACTTAGACACTCCCACAGCCACACCCACTCACTTTAGGACACACCCACTCACTTTAGGACACACCCACTCACACTTTGACACACCCACTCACCCACTCACACTTTCACTCATTATGGACCATTTCAGGAAGGGCTTTCTACCCACCCATGTCAGGTGTCCTTTTACTCAGGGGGAGCCCCTGAGCACCAGGAACCACCTCCCAGCTCCATAGCACCTTCCTACCCACAGATACAACAACACAAAGGGGCCCCATAATAAAGTACTTATGTCTCCAAATGGAGTCATGTTTGTACTCAAACAACTCGGCATCCCATGCCAAATACAACCACCATGTCCTTGCCTCAATCCCACCTTTCTATCCCAAGTTATGCCCAATCTACAGGTTCTAAAAGGCCTACGGAAACCAACAAAATATATGTCATTCGGACTCACCTACAGTACCCCAATATACTACTTTCATACCTCTACCCCTTACTATAAGCAAATGAAAAATTAAAAGACACTCAATTTACACAACTTTCACCCCTTCTAGCAGCAAAGTGGAACCACTTGCACACACCATTCCACTGCAGCCACACTCAGGGAGACAAGGCCTTTCCATACATGCCTCACTTGTCATCCTACCACCTACCGTGCCAAAGTTCACAACCCTCGCACACTCCCACAACAGCCTCTCAGGTCCTTCGCACCCAACACCCTTCTTCATAGTGGAGATCAATATCAAAGACAAACACTACAAACTTCATTTTCACATATCTTATAGAGCTCTTCGAGCCCGATCCAACCCTGCTACTCCCAACTCTCTAACACGCTCACTTCAAGAGTTATGGACAAAGGTCACCAAAGGTCAAGTCACCTCAAAACACCTACTTCACCTCTTTTAAACCCAAAACACTCATCTATCACCTCACATGACCCTTTTTACTAAACCTAAGGTCACAGGACTGCTGGCAAACTACCACTAACACTTGCTCATATTCACCCACCCAATCACCCCTTAGGACACACCCACTCACTTCAGGACACACCCACTCACCCACCCACTCACACACTTGGAACCACCCACTCACACTTTGCTACACAACACACTCTTAAACACCCACAATCACACCCCACAACACTCTGCCATACACCTCTCACACTTGGCCACGCCCACACTTGCACCCATTTTTCACCATTTCACAAAGGTTCTAGGACCCCGGCATGTCACCCCTCCTTTTACTCAGGGGGACCCCCTGAGCACCAAGAACCAACTCCCAACTCCATACCACCTTCCTACCCAGACTTGGACTTGGCCCCAAAATCAATGGGAGTCTATGGCAGCTATATGAAGGGAGTCACCTAGAGACGCCAAACTTCCTGGGGACCTGGCAGCCCCCCAGGGGAGTATACACACCAACTTTGGTCCATCTACCACTTATACTTTTCGAGTAATTGAGAACGTGCAACTTTTTTCAATCAGTGGGTGTCTATGGCAGCTATGTCAAAGGAAGGGGCTACATCCACCAAATTCACAGGGTACCTGGGGCCCCCCTAGAGGGTGCTACAGCCCAACTTTCAGCTCCCTAGGACTTTTACTTTTCGAGTTATTGAGAACGTGCAAACTTTTTTTTTGGCTTTCATCCCTTATCCTAACCCTAACCCTAACCCTAACCCTTTACTCAGGGGGACCCCCTGAGCACCAGGAACCACCTCCCAGCTCCATAGCACCTTCCTACCCACAGATACAACAACACAAAGGGGCCCCATAATAAAGTACTTATGTCTCCAAATGGAGTCATGTTTGTACTCAAACAACTCGGCATCCCATGACAAATACAACCACCATGTCCTTGCCTCAATCCCACCTTTCTATCCCAAGTTATGCCCAATCTACAGGTTCTAAAAGGCCTACGGAAACCAACGAAATATATGTCATTCGGACTCACCTACAGTACCCCAATATACTACTTTCATACCTCTACCCCTTACTATAAGCAAATGAAAAATTAAAAGACACTCCAATTTACACAACTTTCACCCCTTCTAGCAGCAAAGTGGAACCACTTGCACACACCATTCCACTGCAGACACACTCAGGGAGACAAGGCCTTTCCATACATGCCTCACTTGTCATCCTACCACCTACCGTGCCAAAGTTCACAACCCTCGCACACTCCCACAACAGCCTCTCAGGTCCTTCGCACCCAACACCCTTCTTCATAGTGGAGATCAATATCAAAGACAAACACTACAAACTTCATTTTCACATATCTTATAGAGCTATTCGAGCCCGATCCAACCCTGCTACTCCCAACTCTCTAACACGCTCACTTCAAGAGTTACGGACAAAGGTCACCAAAGGTCAAGTCACCTCAAAACACCTACTTCACCTCTTTTAAACCCAAAACACTCATCTATCACCTCACATGACCCTTTTTACTAAACCTAAGGTCACAGGACTGCTGGCAAACTACCACTAACACTTGCTCATATTCACCCACCCAATCACCCCTTAGGACACTTCAGGACACACCCACTCACACACTTGGAACCACCCACTCACACACTTGGAACCACCCACTCACACTTTGCTACACAACACACTCTTAAACACCCACAATCACACCCCACAACACCCCACAACACACCTCTCACACTTGGCCACGCCCACACTTGCACCCATTTTTCAACATTTCACAAAGGTTCAAGGACCCCGGCATGTCACCCCTCCTTTTACTCAGGGGGACCCCCTGAGCACCAAGAACCAACTCCCAACTCCATACCACCTTCCTACCCAGACTTGGACTTGGCCCCAAAATCAATGGGAGTCTATGGCAGCTATATGAAGGGAGTCACCTAGAGACGCCAAACTTCCTGGGGACCTGGCAGCCCCCCAGGGGAGTATACACACCAACTTTGGTCCATCTACCACTTATACTTTTCGAGTAATTGAGAACGTGCAACTTTTTTCAATCAGTGGGTGTCTATGGCAGCTATGTCAAAGGAAGGGGCTACATCCACCAAATTCACAGGGTACCTGGGGCCCCCCTAGAGGGTGCTACAGCCCAAGTTTCAGCTCCCTAGGACTTTTACTTTTCGAGTTATTGAGAACGTGCAAACTTTTTTTTTGGCTTTCATCCCCTTACCTAACCCTAACCCTAACCCTAACCCTAACCCTAACCCTAACCCTAACCCTAACCCTAACCCTAACCCTAACCCTAACCCTAACCCTAACCCTAACCCTAACCCTAACCCTAACCCTAACCCTAACCCTAACCCTAACCCTAACCCTAACCCTAACCCTAACCCTAACCCTAACCCTAACCCTAACCCTAACCCTAACCCTAACCCTAACCCTAACCCTAACCCTAACCCTAACCCTAACCCTAACCCTAACCCTAACCCTAACCCTAACCCTAACCCTAACCCCCTAACCCTAACCCTAACCCTAACCCTAACCCTAACCCTAACCCTAACCCTAACCCTAACCCTAACCCCTAACCCTAACCCAAGAGTTACGGACAAAGGTCACCAAAGGTCAAGTCACCTCAAAACACCTACTTCACCTCTTTTAAACCCAAAACACTCATCTATCACCTCACATGACCCTTTTTACTAAACCTAAGGTCACAGGACTGCTGGCAAACTACCACTAACACTTGGACACTCCCACTCACTTCAGGACACACCCACTCACCCACCCACTCACACACTTGCACTAACCCACTCACACTTGGACACACCAACCCACACTTGGACACTCACAATCACGCACAGGAACGCATACTGGCCCTCACACACGCCCACAACCGCTTTTCCCACACTTTACCACACTCTAAACACTTGGGACAAAAAGCGACCGATCCTCACACCTCTCAGAAATAGGCCATGTAGGGTGTCTATCTACTCGCCAGGAGGAACTGAGCATCTGGGCAAACTCCCAGCCCTGTCGGACCATCCTACGGAGACTTATGTCCTCAGCGACCGATCCTTTTTGCCCAATTTTGGACTATCTCGGGAACCGTAAGTGCTATCGACATGGGGTCTTCACTGGGACGTCCGGAACCCCCCAAAACCCCCCCCTAGACACTGGTTCCATCCCTCTACCACTTTCCGTTCACGAGTTATTTGCCGACTGACCGATCCTCAGGTGGTGTTCTTGCCTTAACCTAACCCCTAACCCTAACCCTAACCCTAACCCTAACCCTAACCCTAACCCCTAACCCCTAACCCTACCCCTAACCCTAACCCTAACCCTAACCCTAACCCTACCCTAACCCACCCACTCACACTATCTATCACCTCACATGATGCTTTTTACTAACCCTAAGGTCACAGGACTTGGCCACACCCACTCACCCAGGACACACCCACTCACACTTAGCCACACCCACTCACTTAGGACACACCCACTCCCACTTAGCCACACCCACTCCCACTTAGCCACACCCACTCACTTAGGACACACCCACTCACACTTAGACACTCCCACTCACACTTAGCCACACCCACTCACACTTAGACACTCCCACTTAGCCACACCCACTCACTTTAGGACACACCCACTCACTTTAGGACACACCCACTCACACTTTGACACACCCACTCACCCACTCACACTTTGACACACCCACTCACCCACTCACACTTTCACTCATTATGGACCATTTCAGGAAGGGCTTTCTACCCACCCATGTCACCTCTCCTTTTACTCAGGGGGACCCCCTGAGCACGAGGGACCACCTCCCAGCTCCATAGCACCTTCCTACCCACAGATACAACAACACAAAGGGGCCCCATAATAAAGTACTTATGTCTCCAAATGGAGTCATGTTTGTACTCAAACAACTCGGCATCCCATGACAAATACAACCACCATGTCCTTGCCTCAATCCCACCTTTCTATCCCAAGTTATGCCCAATCTACAGGTTCTAAAAGGCCTACGGAAACCAACAAAATATATGTCATTCGTACTCACCTACAGTACCCCAATATACTACTTTCATACCTCTACCCCTTACTATAAGCAAATGAAAAATTAAAAGACACTCAAATTTCCACAACTTTCACCCCTTCTAGCAGCAAAGTGGAACCACTTGCACACACCATTCCACTGCAGCCACACTCAGGGAGACAAGGCCTTTCCATACATGCCTCACTTGTCATCCTACCACCTACCGTGCCAAAGTTCACAACCCTCGCACACTCCCACAACAGCCTCTCAGGTCCTTCGCACCCAACACCCTTCTTCATAGTGGAGATCAATATCAAAGACAAACACTACAAACTTCATTTTCACATATCTTATAGAGCTCTTCGAGCCCGATCCAACCCTGCTACTCCCAACTCTCTAACACGCTCACTTCAAGAGTTACGGACAAAGGTCACCAAAGGTCAAGTCACCTCAAAACACCTACTTCACCTCTTTTAAACCCAAAACACTCATCTATCACCTCACATGACCCTTTTTACTAAACCTAAGGTCACAGGACTGCTGGCAAACTACCACTAACACTTGCTCATATTCACCCACCCAATCACCCCTTAGGACACTCCCACTCACTTCAGGACACACCCACTCACCCACCCACTCACACACTTGGAACCACCCACTCACACTTTGATACACAACACACTCTTAAACACCCACAATCACACCCCACAACACTCTGCCATACACCTCTCACACTTGGCCACGCCCACACTTGCACCCATTTTTCAACATTTCACAAAGGTTCAAGGACCCCGGCATGTCACCCCTCCTTTTACTCAGGGGGACCCCCTGAGCACCAAGAACCAACTCCCAACTCCATACCACCTTCCTACCCAGACTTGGACTTGGCCCCAAAATCAATGGGACTCTATGGCAGCTATATGAAGGGAGTCACCTAGAGACGCCAAACTTCCTGGGGACCTGGCAGCCCCCCAGGGGAGTATACACACCAACTTTGGTCCATCTACCACTTATACTTTTCGAGTAATTGAGAACGTGCAACTTTTTTCAATCAGTGGGTGTCTATGGCAGCTATGTCAAAGGAAGGGGCTACATCCACCAAATTCACAGGGTACCTGGGGCCCCCCTAGAGGGTGCTACAGCCCAAGTTTCAGCTCCCTAGGACTTTTACTTTTCGAGTTATTGAGAACGTGCAAACTTTTTTTTTGGCTTTCATCCCCTTACCTAACCCTAACCCTAACCCTAACCCTAACCCTAACCCTACCCTAACCCTAACCCTAACCCTAACCCTAACCCCTAACCCTAACCCTAACCCTAACCCTAACCCTAACCCTAACCCTAACCCTAACCCTAACCCTAACCCTAACCCTAACCCTAACCCTAACCCTAACCCTAACCCTAACCCTACCCTAACCCTAACCCTAACCCTAACCCTAACCCCTAACCCTAACCCTAACCCTAACCCCTAACCCTAACCCTAACCCTAACCCTAACACCCTTCTTCATAGTGGAGATCAATATCAAAGACAAACACTACAAACTTCATTTTCACATATCTTATAGAGCTCTTCGAGCCCGATCCAACCCTGCTACTCCCAACTCTCTAACACGCTCACTTCAAGAGTTACGGACAAAGGTCACCAAAGGTCAACTCACCTCAAAACACCTACTTCACCTCTTTTAAACCCAAAACACTCATCTATCACCTCACATGACCCTTTTTACTAAACCTAAGGTCACAGGACTGCTGGCAAACTACCACTAACACTTGGACACTCCCACTCACTTCAGGAC
>NC_061814.1:45852772-45855272 GCF_021462225.1 Girardinichthys multiradiatus | reverse complement strand
CTGCTGGCAAACTACCACTAACACTTGCTCATATTCACCCACCCAATCACCCCTTAGGACACACCCACTCACTTCAGGACACACCCACTCACCCACCCACTCACACACTTGGAACCACCCACTCACACTTTGCTACACAACACACTCTTAAACACCCACAATCACACCCCACAACACTCTGCCATACACCTCTCACACTTGGCCACGCCCACACTTGCACCCATTTTTCAACATTTCACAAAGGTTCTAGGACCCCGGCATGTCACCCCTCCTTTTACTCAGGGGGACCCCCTGAGCACCAAGAACCAACTCCCAACTCCATACCACCTTCCTACCCAGACTTGGACTTGGCCCCAAAATCAATGGGAGTCTATGGCAGCTATATGAAGGGAGTCACCTAGAGACGCCAAACTTCCTGGGGACCTGGCAGCCCCCCAGGGGAGTATACACACCAACTTTGGTCCATCTACCACTTATACTTTTCGAGTAATTGAGAACGTGCAACTTTTTTCAATCAGTGGGTGTCTATGGCAGCTATGTCAAAGGAAGGGGCTACATCCACCAAATTCACAGGGTACCTGGGGCCCCCCTAGAGGGTGCTACAGCCCAAGTTTCAGCTCCCTAGGACTTTTACTTTTCGAGTTATTGAGAACGTGCAAACTTTTTTTTTGGCTTTCATCCCTTATCCTAACCCTAACCCTAACCCTAACCCTTTACTCAGGGGGACCCCCTGAGCACCAGGAACCACCTCCCAGCTCCATAGCACCTTCCTACCCACAGATACAACAACACAAAGGGGCCCCATAATAAAGTACTTATGTCTCCAAATGGAGTCATGTTTGTACTCAAACAACTCGGCATCCCATGACAAATACAACCACCATGTCCTTGCCTCAATCCCACCTTTCTATCCCAAGTTATGCCCAATCTACAGGTTCTAAAAGGCCTACGGAAACCAACGAAATATATGTCATTCGGACTCACCTACAGTACCCCAATATACTACTTTCATACCTCTACCCCTTACTATAAGCAAATGAAAAATTAAAAGACACTCCAATTTACACAACTTTCACCCCTTCTAGCAGCAAAGTGGAACCACTTGCACACACCATTCCACTGCAGCCACACTCAGGGAGACAAGGCCTTTCCATACATGCCTCACTTGTCATCCTACCACCTACCGTGCCAAAGTTCACAACCCTCGCACACTCCCACAACAGCCTCTCAGGTCCTTCGCACCCAACACCCTTCTTCATAGTGGAGATCAATATCAAAGACAAACACTACAAACTTCATTTTCACATATCTTATAGAGCTCTTCGAGCCCGATCCAACCCTGCTACTCCCAACTCTCTAACACGCTCACTTCAAGAGTTACGGACAAAGGTCACCAAAGGTCAAGTCACCTCAAAACACCTACTTCACCTCTTTTAAACCCAAAACACTCATCTATCACCTCACATGACCCTTTTTACTAAACCTAAGGTCACAGGACTGCTGGCAAACTACCACTAACACTTGCTCATATTCACCCACCCAATCACCCCTTAGGACACTTCAGGACACACCCACTCACACACTTGGAACCACCCACTCACACACTTGGAACCACCCACTCACACTTTGCTACACAACACACTCTTAAACACCCACAATCACACCCCACAACACCCCACAACACACCTCTCACACTTGGCCACGCCCACACTTGCACCCATTTTTCAACATTTCACAAAGGTTCAAGGACCCCGGCATGTCACCCCTCCTTTTACTCAGGGGGACCCCCTGAGCACCAAGAACCAACTCCCAACTCCATACCACCTTCCTACCCAGACTTGGACTTGGCCCCAAAATCAATGGGAGTCTATGGCAGCTATATGAAGGGAGTCACCTAGAGACGCCAAACTTCCTGGGGACCTGGCAGCCCCCCAGGGGAGTATACACACCAACTTTGGTCCATCTACCACTTATACTTTTCGAGTAATTGAGAACGTGCAACTTTTTTCAATCAGTGGGTGTCTATGGCAGCTATGTCAAAGGAAGGGGCTACATCCACCAAATTCACAGGGTACCTGGGGCCCCCCTAGAGGGTGCTACAGCCCAACTTTCAGCTCCCTAGGACTTTTACTTTTCGAGTTATTGAGAACGTGCAAACTTTTTTTTTGGCTTTCATCCCCTTACCTAACCCTAACCCTAACCCTAACCCTAACCCTAACCCTAACCCTAACCCTAACCCTAACCCTAACCCTAACCCTAACCCTAACCCTAACCCTAACCCCTAACCCCTAACCCTAACCCTAACCCTAACCCTAACCCTAACCCTAACCCTAACCCTAACCCTAACCCTAACCCTAACCCTAACCCTAACCCTAACCCTAACCCTAACCCTAACCCTAACCCTAACCCTAACCCTAACCCTAACCCTAACCCTAACCCTAACCCTAACCCTAACCCTAACCCTAACCCTAACCCTAACCCTAACCCTAACCCTAACCCT
>NC_061814.1:45652772-45847772 GCF_021462225.1 Girardinichthys multiradiatus | reverse complement strand
GGGGAGTATACACACCAACTTTGGTCCATATGAGCATCATAGTTTTTGAGTTATTCTAAGTGAGCAATTTTTCAAATGAATGGGAGTCTATGGCAGCTATATGAAGGGAGTCACCTAGAGACGCCAAACTTTCTGGAGACCTGCGGGGGGCCCAGGGGAGTATACACACCAAGTTTGGTCCATATGAGCATCATAGTTTTTGAGTTATTCTTAGTGAGCAATTTTTCAAATGAATGGGAGTCTATGGCAGCTATGTCAAAGGAAGGTGCTACATCCACCAAATTCACAGGGTCCCTGGGGGCCCCCTAGAGGGTGCTACAGCCCAAGTTTCAGCTCTCTACCACCTTTAGTTTTTCAGTTATTCTTAGTGAGCAAAACCATTTTTTGGTTTTTATCCTATAACCTAACCCTAACCCTAACCCTAACCCTAACCCTAACCCTAACCCTAACCCTAACCCTAACCCTAACCCTAACCCTAACCCTAACCCTAACCCTAACCCTAACCCTAACCCTAACCCTAACCCTAACCCTAACCCTAACCCTAACCCTAACCCTAACCCTAACCCTAACCCTAACCCTACCACTAACACTTGCTCATATTCACCCACCCAATCACCCCTTAGGACACACCCACTCACTTCAGGACACACCCACTCACCCACCCACTCACACACTTGGAACCACCCACTCACACTTTGATACACAACACACTCTTAAACACCCACAATCACACCCCACAACACTCTGCCATACACCTCTCACACTTGGCCACGCCCACACTTGCACCCATTTTTCACCATTTCACAAAGGTTCTAGGACCCCGGCATGTCACCCCTCCTTTTACTCAGGGGGACCCCCTGAGCACCAAGAACCAACTCCCAACTCCATACGACCTTCCTCCCCAGACTTGGACTTGGCCCCAAAATCAATGGGAGTCTATGGCAGCTATATGAAGGGAGTCACCTAGAGACGCCAAACTTCCTGGGGACCTGGCAGCCCCCCAGGGGAGTATACACACCAACTTTGGTCCATCTACCACTTATACTTTTCGAGTAATTGAGAACGTGCAACTTTTTTCAATCAGTGGGTGTCTATGGCAGCTATGTCAAAGGAAGGGGCTACATCCACCAAATTCACAGGGTACCTGGGTCCCCCCTAGAGGGTGCTACAGCCCAAGTTTCAGCTCCCTAGGACTTTTACTTTTCGAGTTATTGAGAACGTGCAAACTTTTTTTTTGGCTTTCATCCCTTATCCTAACCCTAACCCTAACCCTAACCCTAACCCTAACCCTAACCCTAACCCTAACCCTAACCCTAACCCTAACCCTAACCCTAACCCTAACCCTAACCCCTGAAGGGGGCGTGGATAAAGGTAAGTGGGCGGAGTTTCATGTTGGTGGGCGGTTCCCAGGTAAGTGGGCGTGTTATCAAACTTTTCTTTATAGGACACACCCACTCACACTTAGCCACACCCACTCACTTAGGACACACCCACTCCCACTTAGCCACACCCACTCACTTTAGGACACACCCACTCACATTAGGACACACCCACTCACACTTAGCCACACCCACTCCCACTTAGCCACACCCACTCACACTTAGACACACCCACTCACACTTAGACACTCCCACTCACTTTAGGACACACCCACTCACACTTAGACACACCCACTCACACTTAGACACACCCACTCACACTTTCACTCATTATGGACCATTTCAGGAAGGGCTTTCTACCCACCCATGTCAGGTGTCCTTTTACTCAGGGGGACTCCCTGAGCACCAGGAACCACCTCCCAACTCCATAGCACCTTCCTACCCACAGATACAACAACACAAAGGGGCCCCATAATAAAGTACTTATGTCTCCAAATGGAGTCATGTTTGTACTCAAACAACTCGGAATCCCATGCCAAATACAACCACCATGTCCTTGCCTGAATCCCACCTTTCTATCCCAAGTTATGCCCAATCTACAGGTTCTAAAAGGCCTACGGAAACCAACGAAATATATGTCATTCGTACTCACCTACAGTACCCCAATATACTACTTTCATACCTCTACCCCTTACTATAAGCAAATGAAAAATTAAAAGACACTCAAATTTACACAACTTTCACCCCTTCTAGCAGCAAAGAGGAACCACTTGCACACACCATTCCACTGCAGCCACACTCAGGGAGACAAGGCCTTTCCATACATGCCTCACTTGTCATCCTACCACCTACCGTGCCAAAGTTCACAACCCTCGCACACTCCCACAACAGCCTCTCAGGTCCTTCGCACCCAACACCCTTCCTCATAGTGGAGATCAATATCAAAGACAAACACTACAAACTTCATTTTCACATATCTTATAGAGCTCTTCGAGCCCGATCCAACCCTGCTACTCCCAACTCTCTAACACGCTCACTTCAAGAGTTACGGACAAAGGTCACCAAAGGTCAAGTCACCTCAAAACACCTACTTCACCTCTTTTAAACCCAAAACACTCATCTATCACCTCACATGACCCTTTTTACTAAACCTAAGGTCACAGGACTGCTGGCAAACTACCACTAACACTTGCTCATATTCACCCACCCAATCACCCCTTAGGACACACCCACTCACTTCAGGACACACCCACTCACCCACCCACTCACACACTTGGAACCACCCACTCACACTTTGATACACAACACACTCTTAAACACCCACAATCACACCCCACAACACTCTGCCATACACCTCTCACACTTGGCCACGCCCACACTTGCACCCATTTTTCACCATTTCACAAAGGTTCTAGGACCCCGGCATGTCACCCCTCCTTTTACTCAGGGGGACCCCCTGAGCACCAAGAACCAACTCCCAACTCCATACGACCTTCCTACCCAGACTTGGACTTGGCCCCAAAATCAATGGGAGTCTATGGCAGCTATATGAAGGGAGTCACCTAGAGACGCCAAACTTCCTGGGGACCTGGCAGCCCCCCAGGGGAGTATACACACCAACTTTGGTCCATCTACCACTTATACTTTTCGAGTAATTGAGAACGTGCAACTTTTTTCAATCAGTGGGTGTCTATGGCAGCTATGTCAAAGGAAGGGGCTACATCCACCAAATTCACAGGGTACCTGGGTCCCCCCTAGAGGGTGCTACAGCCCAAGTTTCAGCTCCCTAGGACTTTTACTTTTCGAGTTATTGAGAACGTGCAAACTTTTTTTTTGGCTTTCATCCCTTATCCTAACCCTAACCCTAACCCTAACCCTAACCCTAACCCCTAACCCTAACCCTAACCCTAACCCTAACCCCCTAACCCCCTAACCCTAACCCTAACCCTAACCCTAACCCCTAACCCTAACCCTAACCCCTAACCCTAACCCGAGCAAAACCATTTTTTGGTTTTTATCCTATAACCTAACCCTAACCCTAACCCTAACCCTAACCCTAACCCTAACCCTAACCCTAACCCTAACCCTAACCCTAACCCTAACCCAACACCCTTCTTCATAGTGGAGATCAATATCAAAGACAAACACTACAAACTTCATTTTCACATATCTTATAGAGCTCTTCGAGCCCGATCCAACCCTGCTACTCCCAACTCTCTAACACGCTCACTTCAAGAGTTACGGACAAAGGTCACCAAAGGTCAACTCACCTCAAAACACCTACTTCACCTCTTTTAAACCCAAAACACTCATCTATCACCTCACATGACCCTTTTTACTAAACCTAAGGTCACAGGACTGCTGGCAAACTACCACTAACACTTGGACACTCCCACTCACTTCAGGACACACCCACTCACCCACCCACTCACACTTAGAACCACCCACTCACACTTGGACACACCAACCCACACTTGGACACTCACAATCACGCACAGGAACGCCTACTGGCCCTCACACACGCCCACAACCGCTTTTCCCACACTTTACCACACTCTAAACACTTGGGACAAAAAGCGACCGATCCTCACACCTCTCAGAAATAGGCCATGTAGGGTGTCTATCTACTCGCCACGAGGAACTGAGCATCTGGGCAAACTCCCAGCCCTGTCGGACCATCCTACGGAGACTTATGTCCTCAGCGACCGATCCTTTTTGCCCAATTTTGGACTATCTCGGGAACCGTAAGTGCTATCGACAAGGGGTCTTCACTGGGACGTCCGGAACCCCCCAAAACCCCCCCCTAGACACTGGTTCCATCCCTCTACCACTTTCCGTTCACGAGTTATTTGCCGACTGACCGATCCTCAGGTGGTGTTCTTGCCTTAACCTAACCCTAACCCTAACCCTAACCCTAACCCTAACCCTAACCCTACCCTAACCCCCTAACCCTAACCCTAACCCACCCAATCACCCCTTAGGACACACCCACTCACTTCAGGACACACCCACTCACCCACCCACTCACACACTTGGAACCACCCACTCACACTTTGATACACAACACACTCTTAAACACCCACAATCACACCCCACAACACTCTGCCATACACCTCTCACACTTGGCCACGCCCACACTTGCACCCATTTTTCAACATTTCACAAAGGTTCAAGGACCCCGGCATGTCACCCCTCCTTTTACTCAGGGGGACCCCCTGAGCACCAAGAACCAACTCCCAACTCCATACCACCTTCCTACCCAGACTTGGACTTGGCCCCAAAATCAATGGGACTCTATGGCAGCTATATGAAGGGAGTCACCTAGAGACGCCAAACTTCCTGGGGACCTGGCAGCCCCCCAGGGGAGTATACACACCAACTTTGGTCCATATGAGCATCATAGTTTTTGAGTTATTCTAAGTGAGCACTTTTTCAAATGAATGGGAGTCTATGGCAGCTATATGAAGGGAGTCACCTAGAGACGCCAAACTTCCTGGAGACCTGGCAGCCCCCCAGGGGAGTATACACACCAACTTTGGTCCATATGAGCATCATAGTTTTTGAGTTATTCTAAGTGAGCACTTTTTCAAATGAATGGGAGTCTATGGCAGCTATATGAAGGGAGTCACCTAGAGACGCCAAACTTTCTGGAGACCTGCGGGGGGCCCAGGGGAGTATACACACCAAGTTTGGTCCATATGAGCATCATAGTTTTTGAGTTATTCTTAGTGAGCAATTTTTCAAATGAATGGGAGTCTATGGCAGCTATGTCAAAGGAAGGTGCTACATCCACCAAATTCACAGGGTCCCTGGGGGCCCCCTAGAGGGTGCTACAGCCCAAGTTTCAGCTCTCTACCACCTTTAGTTTTTCAGTTATTCTTAGTGAGCAAAACCATTTTTTGGTTTTTATCCTATAACCTAACCCTAACCCTAACCCTAACCCTAACCCTAACCCTAACCCTAACCCTAACCCTAACCCTAACCCTAACCCTAACCCTAACCCTAACCCTAACCCTAACCCTAACCCTAACCCTAACCCTAACCCTAACCCTAACCCTAACCCTAACCCTAACCCTAACCCTAACCCTAACCCTAACCCTAACCCACTCACACTTAGACACTCCCACTTAGCCACACCCACTCACTTTAGGACACACCCACTCACACTATCTATCACCTCACATGATGCTTTTTACTAACCCTAAGGTCACAGGACTTGGCCACACCCACTCACTTAGGACACACCCACTCCCACTTAGCCACACCCACTCCCACTTAGCCACACCCACTCACTTAGGACACACCCACTCACACTTAGACACTCCCACTCACACTTAGCCACACCCACTCACACTTAGACACTCCCACAGCCACACCCACTCACTTTAGGACACACCCACTCACTTTAGGACACACCCACTCACACTTTGACACACCCACTCACCCACTCACACTTTCACTCATTATGGACCATTTCAGGAAGGGCTTTCTACCCACCCATGTCAGGTGTCCTTTTACTCAGGGGGAGCCCCTGAGCACGAGGGACCACCTCCCAGCTCCATAGCACCTTCCTACCCACAGATACAACAACACAAAGGGGCCCCATAATAAAGTACTTATGTCTCCAAATGGAGTCATGTTTGTACTCAAACAACTCGGCATCCCATGCCAAATACAACCACCATGTCCTTGCCTCAATCCCACCTTTCTATCCCAAGTTATGCCCAATCTACAGGTTCTAAAAGGCCTACGGAAACCAACGAAATATATGTCATTCGGACTCACCTACAGTACCCCAATATACTACTTTCATACCTCTACCCCTTACTATAAGCAAATGAAAAATTAAAAGACACTCCAATTTACACAACTTTCACCCCTTCTAGCAGCAAAGTGGAACCACTTGCACACACCATTCCACTGCAGCCACACTCAGGGAGACAAGGCCTTTCCATACATGCCTCACTTGTCATCCTACCACCTACCGTGCCAAAGTTCACAACCCTCGCACACTCCCACAACAGCCTCTCAGGTCCTTCGCACCCAACACCCTTCTTCATAGTGGAGATCAATATCAAAGACAAACACTACAAACTTCATTTTCACATATCTTATAGAGCTCTTCGAGCCCGATCCAACCCTGCTACTCCCAACTCTCTAACACGCTCACTTCAAGAGTTACGGACAAAGGTCACCAAAGGTCAAGTCACCTCAAAACACCTATTTCACCTCTTTTAAACCCAAAACACTCATCTATCACCTCACATGACCCTTTTTACTAAACCTAAGGTCACAGGACTGCTGGCAAACTACCACTAACACTTGCTCATATTCACCCACCCAATCACCCCTTAGGACACACCCACTCACTTCAGGACACACCCACTCACCCACCCACTCACACACTTGGAACCACCCACTCACACTTTGCTACACAACACACTCTTAAACACCCACAATCACACCCCACAACACTCTGCCATACACCTCTCACACTTGGCCACGCCCACACTTGCACCCATTTTTCAACATTTCACAAAGGTTCAAGGACCCCGGCATGTCACCCCTCCTTTTACTCAGGGGGACCCCCTGAGCACCAAGAACCAACTCCCAACTCCATACCACCTTCCTACCCAGACTTGGACTTGGCCCCAAAATCAATGGGAGTCTATGGCAGCTATATGAAGGGAGTCACCTAGAGACGCCAAACTTCCTGGGGACCTGGCAGCCCCCCAGGGGAGTATACACACCAACTTTGGTCCATCTACCACTTATACTTTTCGAGTAATTGAGAACGTGCAACTTTTTTCAATCAGTGGGTGTCTATGGCAGCTATGTCAAAGGAAGGGGCTACATCCACCAAATTCACAGGGTACCTGGGGCCCCCCTAGAGGGTGCTACAGCCCAACTTTCAGCTCCCTAGGACTTTTACTTTTCGAGTTATTGAGAACGTGCAAACTTTTTTTTTGGCTTTCATCCCTTATCCTAACCCTAACCCTAACCCTAACCCTTTACTCAGGGGGACCCCCTGAGCACCAGGAACCACCTCCCAGCTCCATAGCACCTTCCTACCCACAGCTACAACAACACAAAGGGGCCCCATAATAAAGTACTTATGTCTCCAAATGGAGTCATGTTTGTACTCAAACAACTCGGCATCCCATGACAAATACAACCACCATGTCCTTGCCTCAATCCCACCTTTCTATCCCAAGTTATGCCCAATCTACAGGTTCTAAAAGGCCTACGGAAACCAACGAAATATATGTCATTCGGACTCACCTACAGTACCCCAATATACTACTTTCATACCTCTACCCCTTACTATAAGCAAATGAAAAATTAAAAGACACTCCAATTTACACAACTTTCACCCCTTCTAGCAGCAAAGTGGAACCACTTGCACACACCATTCCACTGCAGCCACACTCAGGGAGACAAGGCCTTTCCATACATGCCTCACTTGTCATCCTACCACCTACCGTGCCAAAGTTCACAACCCTCGCACACTCCCACAACAGCCTCTCAGGTCCTTCGCACCCAACACCCTTCTTCATAGTGGAGATCAATATCAAAGACAAACACTACAAACTTCATTTTCACATATCTTATAGAGCTATTCGAGCCCGATCCAACCCTGCTACTCCCAACTCTCTAACACGCTCACTTCAAGAGTTACGGACAAAGGTCACCAAAGGTCAAGTCACCTCAAAACACCTACTTCACCTCTTTTAAACCCAAAACACTCATCTATCACCTCACATGACCCTTTTTACTAAACCTAAGGTCACAGGACTGCTGGCAAACTACCACTAACACTTGCTCATATTCACCCACCCAATCACCCCTTAGGACACTTCAGGACACACCCACTCACACACTTGGAACCACCCACTCACACACTTGGAACCACCCACTCACACTTTGCTACACAACACACTCTTAAACACCCACAATCACAACCCACAACACCCCACAACACACCTCTCACACTTGGCCACGCCCACACTTGCACCCATTTTTCAACATTTCACAAAGGTTCAAGGACCCCGGCATGTCACCCCTCCTTTTACTCAGGGGGACCCCCTGAGCACCAAGAACCAACTCCCAACTCCATACCACCTTCCTACCCAGACTTGGACTTGGCCCCAAAATCAATGGGACTCTATGGCAGCTATATGAAGGGAGTCACCTAGAGACGCCAAACTTCCTGGGGACCTGGCAGCCCCCCAGGGGAGTATACACACCAACTTTGGTCCATCTACCACTTATACTTTTCGAGTAATTGAGAACGTGCAACTTTTTTCAATCAGTGGGTGTCTATGGCAGCTATGTCAAAGGAAGGGGCTACATCCACCAAATTCACAGGGTACCTGGGGCCCCCCTAGAGGGTGCTACAGCCCAAGTTTCAGCTCCCTAGGACTTTTACTTTTCGAGTTATTGAGAACGTGCAAACTTTTTTTTTGGCTTTCATCCCCTTACCTAACCCTAACCCTAACCCTAACCCTAACCCTAACCCTAACCCTAACCCTAACCCTAACCCTAACCCTAACCCTAACCCTAACCCTAACCCTAACCCTAACCCTAACCCTAACCCTAACCCTAACCCTAACCCTAACCCTAACCCTAACCCTAACCCTAACCCTACCACTAACACTTGCTCATATTCACCCACCCAATCACCCCTTAGGACACACCCACTCACTTCAGGACACACCCACTCACCCACCCACTCACACACTTGGAACCACCCACTCACACTTTGATACACAACACACTCTTAAACACCCACAATCACACCCCACAACACTCTGCCATACACCTCTCACACTTGGCCACGCCCACACTTGCACCCATTTTTCACCATTTCACAAAGGTTCTAGGACCCCGGCATGTCACCCCTCCTTTTACTCAGGGGGACCCCCTGAGCACCAAGAACCAACTCCCAACTCCATACGACCTTCCTACCCAGACTTGGACTTGGCCCCAAAATCAATGGGAGTCTATGGCAGCTATATGAAGGGAGTCACCTAGAGACGCCAAACTTCCTGGGGACCTGGCAGCCCCCCAGGGGAGTATACACACCAACTTTGGTCCATCTACCACTTATACTTTTCGAGTAATTGAGAACGTGCAACTTTTTTCAATCAGTGGGTGTCTATGGCAGCTATGTCAAAGGAAGGGGCTACATCCACCAAATTCACAGGGTACCTGGGTCCCCCCTAGAGGGTGCTACAGCCCAAGTTTCAGCTCCCTAGGACTTTTACTTTTCGAGTTATTGAGAACGTGCAAACTTTTTTTTTGGCTTTCATCCCTTATCCTAACCCTAACCCTAACCCTAACCCTAACCCTAACCCTAACCCTAACCCTAACCCTAACCCTAACCCTAACCCTAACCCTAACCCTAACCCCTGAAGGGGGCGTGGATAAAGGTAAGTGGGCGGAGTTTCATGTTGGTGGGCGGTTCCCAGGTAAGTGGGCGTGTTATCAAACTTTTCTTTATAGGACACACCCACTCACACTTAGCCACACCCACTCACTTAGGACACACCCACTCCCACTTAGCCACACCCACTCACTTTAGGACACACCCACTCACATTAGGACACACCCACTCACACTTAGCCACACCCACTCCCACTTAGCCACACCCACTCACACTTAGACACACCCACTCACACTTAGACACTCCCACTCACTTTAGGACACACCCACTCACACTTAGACACACCCACTCACACTTAGACACACCCACTCACACTTTCACTCATTATGGACCATTTCAGGAAGGGCTTTCTACCCACCCATGTCAGGTGTCCTTTTACTCAGGGGGTCCCCCTGAGTACCAGGAACCACCTCCCAGCTCCATAGCACCTTCCTACCCACAGATACAACAACACAAAGGGGCCCCATAATAAAGTACTTATGTCTCCAAATGGAGTCATGTTTGTACTCAAACAACTCGGCATCCCATGCCAAATACAACCACCATGTCCTTGCCTGAATCCCACCTTTCTATCCCAAGTTATGCCCAATCTACAGGTTCTAAAAGGCCTACGGAAACCAACGAAATATATGTCATTCGTACTCACCTACAGTACCCCAATATACTACTTTCATACCTCTACCCCTTACTATAAGCAAATGAAAAATTAAAAGACACTCAAATTTACACAACTTTCACCCCTTCTAGCAGCAAAGTGGAACCACTTGCACACACCATTCCACTGCAGCCACACTCAGGGAGACAAGGCCTTTCCATACATGCCTCACTTGTCATCCTACCACCTACCGTGCCAAAGTTCACAACCCTCGCACACTCCCACAACAGCCTCTCAGGTCCTTCGCACCCAACACCCTTCTTCATAGTGGAGATCAATATCAAAGACAAACACTACAAACTTCATTTTCACATATCTTATAGAGCTCTTCGAGCCCGATCCAACCCTGCTACTCCCAACTCTCTAACACGCTCACTTCAAGAGTTACGGACAAAGGTCACCAAAGGTCAAGTCACCTCAAAACACCTACTTCACCTCTTTTAAACCCAAAACACTCATCTATCACCTCACATGACCCTTTTTACTAAACCTAAGGTCACAGGACTGCTGGCAAACTACCACTAACACTTGCTCATATTCACCCACCCAATCACCCCTTAGGACACACCCACTCACTTCAGGACACACCCACTCACCCACCCACTCACACACTTGGAACCACCCACTCACACTTTGATACACAACACACTCTTAAACACCCACAATCACACCCCACAACACTCTGCCATACACCTCTCACACTTGGCCACGCCCACACTTGCACCCATTTTTCACCATTTCACAAAGGTTCTAGGACCCCGGCATGTCACCCCTCCTTTTACTCAGGGGGACCCCCTGAGCACCAAGAACCAACTCCCAACTCCATACGACCTTCCTACCCAGACTTGGACTTGGCCCCAAAATCAATGGGAGTCTATGGCAGCTATATGAAGGGAGTCACCTAGAGACGCCAAACTTCCTGGGGACCTGGCAGCCCCCCAGGGGAGTATACACACCAACTTTGGTCCATCTACCACTTATACTTTTCGAGTAATTGAGAACGTGCAACTTTTTTCAATCAGTGGGTGTCTATGGCAGCTATGTCAAAGGAAGGGGCTACATCCACCAAATTCACAGGGTACCTGGGTCCCCCCTAGAGGGTGCTACAGCCCAAGTTTCAGCTCCCTAGGACTTTTACTTTTCGAGTTATTGAGAACGTGCAAACTTTTTTTTTGGCTTTCATCCCTTATCCTAACCCTAACCCTAACCCTAACCCTAACCCCTAACCCTAACCCTAACCCTAACCCTAACCCTAACCCCCTAACCCTAACCCTAACCCTAACCCTAACCCTAACCCCTAACCCTAACCCTAACCCCTAACCCTAACCCGAGCAAAACCATTTTTTGGTTTTTATCCTATAACCTAACCCTAACCCTAACCCTAACCCTAACCCTAACCCTAACCCTAACCCTAACCCTAACCCTAACCCTAACCCTAACCCAACACCCTTCTTCATAGTGGAGATCAATATCAAAGACAAACACTACAAACTTCATTTTCACATATCTTATAGAGCTCTTCGAGCCCGATCCAACCCTGCTACTCCCAACTCTCTAACACGCTCACTTCAAGAGTTACGGACAAAGGTCACCAAAGGTCAACTCACCTCAAAACACCTACTTCACCTCTTTTAAACCCAAAACACTCATCTATCACCTCACATGACCCTTTTTACTAAACCTAAGGTCACAGGACTGCTGGCAAACTACCACTAACACTTGGACACTCCCACTCACTTCAGGACACACCCACTCACCCACCCACTCACACTTGGAACCACCCACTCACACTTGGACACACCAACCCACACTTGGACACTCACAATCACGCACAGGAACGCCTACTGGCCCTCACACACGCCCACAACCGCTTTTCCCACACTTTACCACACTCTAAACACTTGGGACAAAAAGCGACCGATCCTCCCACCTCTCAGAAATAGGCCATGTAGGGTGTCTATCTACTCGCCACGAGGAACTGAGCATCTGGGCAAACTCCCAGCCCTGTCGGACCATCCTACGGAGACTTATGTCCTCAGCGACCGATCCTTTTTGCCCAATTTTGGACTATCTCGGGAACCGTAAGTGCTATCGACAAGGGGTCTTCACTGGGACGTCCGGAACCCCCCAAAACCCCCCCCTAGACACTGGTTCCATCCCTCTACCACTTTCCGTTCACGAGTTATTTGCCGACTGACCGATCCTCAGGTGGTGTTCTTGCCTTAACCTAACCCTAACCCTAACCCTAACCCTAACCCTAACCCTAACCCTACCCTAACCCCCTAACCCTAACCCTAACCCACCCAATCACCCCTTAGGACACACCCACTCACTTCAGGACACACCCACTCACCCACCCACTCACACACTTGGAACCACCCACTCACACTTTGATACACAACACACTCTTAAACACCCACAATCACACCCCACAACACTCTGCCATACACCTCTCACACTTGGCCACGCCCACACTTGCACCCATTTTTCAACATTTCACAAAGGTTCAAGGACCCCGGCATGTCACCCCTCCTTTTACTCAGGGGGACCCCCTGAGCACCAAGAACCAACTCCCAACTCCATACCACCTTCCTACCCAGACTTGGACTTGGCCCCAAAATCAATGGGACTCTATGGCAGCTATATGAAGGGAGTCACCTAGAGACGCCAAACTTCCTGGGGACCTGGCAGCCCCCCAGGGGAGTATACACACCAACTTTGGTCCATATGAGCATCATAGTTTTTGAGTTATTCTAAGTGAGCACTTTTTCAAATGAATGGGAGTCTATGGCAGCTATATGAAGGGAGTCACCTAGAGACGCCAAACTTCCTGGAGACCTGGCAGCCCCCCAGGGGAGTATACACACCAACTTTGGTCCATATGAGCATCATAGTTTTTGAGTTATTCTAAGTGAGCACTTTTTCAAATGAATGGGAGTCTATGGCAGCTATATGAAGGGAGTCACCTAGAGACGCCAAACTTTCTGGAGACCTGCGGGGGGCCCAGGGGAGTATACACACCAAGTTTGGTCCATATGAGCATCATAGTTTTTGAGTTATTCTTAGTGAGCAATTTTTCAAATGAATGGGAGTCTATGGCAGCTATGTCAAAGGAAGGTGCTACATCCACCAAATTCACAGGGTCCCTGGGGGCCCCCTAGAGGGTGCTACAGCCCAAGTTTCAGCTCTCTACCACCTTTAGTTTTTCAGTTATTCTTAGTGAGCAAAACCATTTTTTGGTTTTTATCCTATAACCTAACCCTAACCCTAACCCCTAACCCTAACCCTAACCCACCCTAACCCTAACCCTAACCCTAACCCCTAACCCTAACCCTAACCCTAACCCTAACCCTAACCCCTTAGGACACACCCACTCACTTCAGGACACACCCACTCACACACTTGGAACCACCCACTCACACACTTGGACACACCAACACACTCTTAAACACCCACAATCACACCCCACAACACTCTGCCATACACCTCTCACACTTGGCCACGCCCACACTTGCACCCATTTTTCAACATTTCACAAAGGTTCAAGGACCCCGGCATGTCACCCCTCCTTTTACTCAGGGGGACCCCCTGAGCACCAAGAACCAACTCCCAACTCCATACCACCTTCCTACCCAGACTTGGACTTGGCCCCAAAATCAATGGGACTCTATGGCAGCTATATGAAGGGAGTCACCTAGAGACGCCAAACTTCCTGGGGACCTGGCAGCCCCCCAGGGGAGTATACACACCAACTTTGGTCCATATGAGCATCATAGTTTTTGAGTTATTCTAAGTGAGCAATTTTTCAAATGAATGGGAGTCTATGGCAGCTATATGAAGGGAGTCACCTAGAGACGCCAAACTTTCTGGAGACCTGCGGGGGGCCAAGGGGAGTATACACACCAAGTTTGGTCCATATGAGCATCATAGTTTTTGAGTTATTCTAAGTGAGCACTTTTTCAAATGAATGGGAGTCTATGGCAGCTATATGAAGGGAGTCACCTAGAGACGCCAAACTTTCTGGAGACCTGCGGGGGGCCCAGGGGAGTATACACACCAAGTTTGGTCCATATGAGCATCATAGTTTTTGAGTTATTCTTAGTGAGCAATTTTTCAAATGAATGGGAGTCTATGGCAGCTATGTCAAAGGAAGGTGCTACATCCACCAAATTCACAGGGTCCCTGGGGGCCCCCTAGAGGGTGCTACAGCCCAAGTTTCAGCTCTCTACCACCTTTAGTTTTTCAGTTATTCTTAGTGAGCAAAACCATTTTTTGGTTTTTATCCTATAACCTAACCCTAACCCTAACCCTAACCCTAACCCTAACCCTAACCCTAACCCTAACCCCCCCCTAACCCTAACCCTAACCCTAACCCTACCCTAACCCTAACCCTAACCCTAACCCCTAACCCTAACCCTAACCCTAACCCCTAACCCCTAACCCCTAACCCTAACCCTTGAGAGATCTCTGCTAAGAGACCCAAAACACGTTTCCTAAATTCCAATTTTACAACTGCTCAAATTCTTGTGTCAGTTGAGCCACCTTTTGTCCCAAACCTGCTTGGACATACTTCAGTCTGGGATATGTTGTAGCCCTCGGTGAAGGCTTTCCGACAGTCTTTGAACCACATCTCTATGATTTTCCATCATGGAGATATGCCCCTCCAAAAGGTGAAAATGTGACACTTTTGTCATCCTCTTGTGGTGGATAGGAGCATTACAGAGCTGCCATTCAGATATATCATTGATCAGGGCAGAGAGATGTTTCTGAAGACACCCTACACACACCTGCAGCTGTTAGTTTTTTTTTTCCATAACAGCTACAAAGCTGAACTCCAAATATAAAACAGACCCTTTCAGACGCTTCCAGATGCCCTTTGTTTCATTTCTCTCACATCCTCCCTTTGTGAGATATAAGCCCTCAAAATTTGGAAATTCCAACATTTGGTGCCCCCTGGTGGTGTCCTGGAAAGTCACAGAGCCACCATTCTTGGATGTCTGCACTTGGGTTACTGAGACCTTTCTAACGACACCTTGTTCAAGTCTCTACTACCACCTATAAGGAAGCCACTAATCTGAGCATCGTCCTCTCCACCCTCTGGCTGACTGAGAAGGCAAAATGAGCCCTGCAACACGCTGAGGAGAAATAACATGAAAATGTATTTTGAGTGTAATCACACTTCAATCACAGCTCAGTCAGCAAAATGTACCTTAAAGGACTGAAACAGGTGGTTTTCATATCATCGTTCTGAAATCAATGTAAAACAGTCCATCAGTTCACCTACAATAAAGTTGGGCTAAAAGAATGAAAGAAATACACTTAAAACTGTTTAATATGTAAGTTTAACTAATTTTAATATTTTTTAGTAATTTAATAATTTTCAAGTTGGACCGTAAATTTGAGACAATTTTATCAAAAAATATCAAATTTTAATGTTTTAAAATGTTTTTTGGATCACCAATAAATGCCTGTACTTTATTTTGAAAGTACCTCCAAATTGCAAATTTTTAATGTTTTAGCGCCCCCTAGGTGTAGTACCACATCTTCCAAATTCCCCTTTAATAACTTATTACTTGGAAGAAACAATGGATAGAATGTAATCTGAAAAACGTTTCTGATGCTAGAGCGCCACCTACAGGTTTGTTTTCAATGAAAAGTGTGATAACAGTTGACCTACAATTAAGTTCGGCAAAAAAAAAATGAAAGAAATACACTTAAAACAGTTTAATATGTAATTTTATTTAATTTGAGTATTTTATATTAATTTCAATATTTTCAAGTTGGACCATAAATTTCAGAAAATTTGGTCAAAAAATACCAAATTTTAATGTTTTAAAATGTATTTTTAATCACCTCCAAATGCCTGCATTTTATTTTGAAAGTACTTCTATATTAATAATTTTTCATGTTTTAGCGCCCCCTACGTGTAGTACCACATATTCCAAATTCCCCTTTAAATAACTTATAACTTGGAAGAAAATATGGATAAATTGTAATCCGGAATTGATTTTTGGTCCTCTAGCGCCCCCTACAGTTTTTAGAATTGGTCCAAGTAACACTTGGAAACTCGCCACCAACTCCCATATGATAGATTGAGTTCCGGGTCCGCAAATTGTATTGTAAATGGATCCGTGGTTTCGCCCATTCATTGTCTATGTGAATCTCCTCACCCTAACCCTAACCCTAACCCTAACCCTAACCCTTTGGTCCATATGAGCATCATAGTTTTTGAGTTATTCTTAGTGAGCAATTTTTCAAATGAATGGGAGTCTATGGCAGCTATGTCAAAGGAAGGTGCTACATCCACCAAATTCACAGGGTCCCTGGGGGCCCCCTAGAGGGTGCTACAGCCCAAGTTTCAGCTCTCTACCACCTTTAGTTTTTCAGTTATTCTTAGTGAGCAAAACCATTTTTTGGTTTTTATCCTATAACCTAACCCTAACCCTAACCCTAACCCTAACCCTAACCCTAACCCTAAACCCCCCTAACCCTAACCCTAACCCTAACCCTGTTTCATACCCTTAATGCTTGTTCTTGCCTAAAACCTAAATTCACTGGGTGTTTTAATGCCTAAACTTAAAAATTTGGCTTATGGTATTTTGGGTTTGATGCCTAAAACCTAAAATTGAGTTTGTGTTTGATTAATAATTTTTTATATAATATTTTTAATATATATTTGTTTATATACTTTTTATCTTTAAATTTATGACCTACCCTGATGTCTTACCCTAAACCTAAGGTCTCAGGGTTATTGCCTAAAACCTAAATTCACTGGGTGTTTTAGTGCCTAAACTTAAAAGTTTGGCTTATTGTATTTTTGGCCTTGATGCCTAAAACCTAAAATTATTGAGTTTGTGTCTGATTAATAATTTTTATATAATTTTCTTAATATATGTTTGTTTATATACTTTTTATTTTTAAATTTATGGCCTAGCCCTGATGTCTTACCCTAAACCTAAGGTCTCAGGGTAATTGCCTAAACCTAAATTCACTGGAATTATTTATTACACCTGAACACCGGGGTTTAACCCTAACTTACAAGCCTGTTAAAAGCTTGATTCGTGCTTTATTTCACACCTGGTGGGTTTGCTTACTTTCAAAGTTTCTTACTTTAGTTTGACCTATACACCTGATATTTCCCATCTCAGCTTTTCTCTTTTTATATTTCTGTTCATGTTTCTACTGTACAGATGGTTTACACCTGGTTAAGTCCACTTCATCTTGCAAAAATAAAAGTCCGTTTTTCACTTACCCAGCATGCATTGCGCATGCTGTCAACTTCGTTTTTTTAAAGATTAATTCATTTTTAAAAACCTACTATGGTCTCTCTGAACCCTTATACTTTATATAATTGAGCTCAGGTGGCCTTACTCTATCACACCAAGGAGACTAATTAGGTCTTGAAGTGTAACAATTGCTGTCACCAGGACTGAACTGGCTAGCTGGCTTAGTGACCCCTGGGCCGTTTCTGAGTTTTCATTCAAGAAGCAGGTCTGAATTCACACCTTTCTGGTAAGTTTTCTCACTTTGTTACAGTGGTTGTGAACTGTTATGGTCCATCAACTGAGCATTCCAGAGGTTATGCGGTGTATGAAACGCTGGAAAAGCTGCTCAAAATTGAACTGGCATCTGGGGTGCCTGGATGGTGACAGTTTGCTGTTGCCATTTTAGGTTGCCCCTCCTGGAGGCTGGCAGGATGGTCACAGTTTGCTGTGGCTGATCCTGTTTGTCCTTTGGGGCCATCAATTTGAGCTCTTTCTACCGCAATTTACAAAATTAAACAGAAAGTGGTGTTTGCCAATCCTCTTGTGAAAATCAGTGATATTCACTCTAAAACCGATTTTCAACTTTAACTATTACACTTGTGCAAACCTGCAGATTGCTATGGTTGTTCCTGTAAACCTCAGTGATGTTCACTCTACAAACCGATTTGCAACTTTAACTATTAACCCTGTGTAAAACTGCAGATTGTTGTGACTATTCCTCATTTTGTGCTATTTTCACCAAACTTTAGAGAAACTAAGACAAAGATCTGTGTTATAATGGTGTTTGCCAATCCTCTTGTACAAAACAGTAATGTTCACTCTAAAACCGATTTTCAAACTTAACCCGGTACAAAACTGCAGATTGCTATGACTGTTCCTGAAAATAACAGTGATGTTCACTCTAAAACCGATTTTCAAACTTAACCCGGTACAAAACTGCAGATTGCTGTGACTGTTCCTGAAAATAACAGTGATGTTCACTCTAAAACCGATTTTCAAACTTAACCCGGTACAAAACTGCAGATTGCTATGACTGTTCCTGAAAATAACAGTGATGTTCACTCTAAAACCGATCTTCAAACTTAAACCGGTACAAAACTGCAGATTGCTGTGACTGTTCCTGAAAATAACAGTGATGTTCACTCTAAAACCGATCTTCAAACTTAAACCGGTACAAAACTGCAGATTGCTGTGACTGTTCCTGAAAACACAAGTGATGTTCGCTCTACAACCGACCTTCAAATTTACCTGTTAAGATTATGCAAAACCTAATTTATATGACACACACCAAGACTTGATCAATCTTGGCTGGGCCTTCCTCGGGTTAGAGTGTATAGTGATAAATGGCCGAAACACTCAATGACACCCGAGGTCCACTACTGATGATGTGTCTAATCCTTTAATGTTTAATCTCTAACCATTCAATATTTACTATTAAATGTTTACCATTTATGGTTCAACTATAGGCGTTTTTAACTTAATTTTGCTTCAATCCTGAGCTATTCTTCAATTTCATGTTTTAGACTGCTGTTCTTTTCCTTACTACTGATTTTTCTGTATTTTACACTGTAAAATAGAATCTTTCCACAATTTTAGTTTTTCAGTAACTGTTTTTATCAATTTTTAACTGCATAGTTTATGTTGTACAGCCACAATAGAACATAGTGCTCTTTTCAGTTGACTATAGGGATCATGTACTAGGTACATAACTCACACTTAGCTGTTTTCTCACCTTGACATTTGTGACCTTACTGGGTTTGTTAATGGTGATAATATTGATCCAAATACTAGTAATAGTATACTACTCATTGGAAGGAGTTTAGTGATTTTTACTGGTAGGTTTTTCACCCTTTCCTCACCTCTTTTCCCTCAGGTCTTGCCTTGAGGGAGTAGAGGGGGGCAGAGTAACGGCCCGATCCGGCGGGGGAGAATGCAGCCCGTTCAGGCGGTTCTCCCTGACCTCTGTCCTCCTCGACTTACTCTTCTCTTCCCCTTTTCTTTTTTATGTGTAATCCTTAATAATCCCTTGAGTTTCATACCCTTAATGCTTGTTCTTGCCTAACACCTAAATTCACTGGGTGTTTTAATGCCTAAACTTAAAAATTTGGCTTATTGTATTTTGGGCTTGATACCTAAAACCTAAAATTATTGAGTTTGTGTTTGATTAATAATTTTTTATATAATATTTAATATATATTTGTTTATATACTTTTTATCTTTCAATTTATGGCCTACCCTGATGTCTTACCCTAAACCTAAGGTTTCAGGGTTATTGCCTAAAACCTAAATTCACTGGGTGTTTTAATGCCTAAACTTAAAAGTTTGGCTTATTGTATTTTGGGGCTTGATGCCTAAAAACCTAAAATTATTGAGTTTGTGTCTGATTAATAATTTTTATATAATTTTCTTAATATATATTTGTTTATATAGTGATAAATGGCCGAAACACTCAATGACCCAGAGGTCCACTACTGATGATGTGTCTACTCCTTTAATGTTTAATCTCTAACCATTCAATATTTCATATTAAATGTTTACCATTTATGGTTCAACTATAGGCGTTTTTAACTTAATTTTGCTTCAATCCTGAGCTATTCTTCAATTTCATGTTTTCGACTGCTGTTCTTCTTTTCCTCACTACTGATTTTTCTGTATTTTACACTGGGAAATAGAATCTTTCCACAATTTTAGTCTTTCAGTAACCAGCCTTTCAGGACTTATCTTACAGTGGGATTAGGACCTCAGCATTTATTTAGTAAGTTAGCTTGTTTGAAGGAGAGCTTCTACAGCCTTAGCATGTTATACAACTCTGACTTTAGCTCTTTATTATTATTATTATTATTATTACTATTATTACTACTATTTCCTCTGCTTGGGTGCGGCCAAGGACATGAGAGCTGCGGACGGCGTGCGACGGCCAGTGCATTACCTTTGACTTTCCAGTTTCAACCACTCAGTCGCTGGACGAGTTGGGGAGAGTCACCGAGAGAGAAAAATTGCCTAACCCCTAACCCTAACCCCTAACCCTAACCCTAACCCTAACCCTAGATAGGAATTTTGGGTTTTCATGAGCTGTATGCCAAAATCATCCGTATTTAGACAATAAAAGACCTGAAATATTTCAGTTAGTGTGCAATGAATCTAAAATATATGAATGTTAAATTTTCATCATGACATTATGGAAAATAACGAACTTTATCACAATATGCTAATATTTTGAGAAGGACCTGTATTCTCTGTCAGATCACACGCATTGACTTGTCTGCCCGCTAACTCTCTCTATTCTGCAGCAGCAACAGTGTTGCTTTTCTTCTTAAATGTGTGCTGATGTTCTCCATACGCCGTCATCAATATTTCTAAATCCATCGAGGCGTCTTATTTCCTGCCGTTGCCATGTTGAATCGTGTTATCTGCCTTCCATTGATGAGGGCTTCTTATTTACTCGCACTCATGCTGAACTCAGGGTTAACTTGACTCAGAGTTGAAAAACCCAATTGTTACCACCTGTTCTGGAACCGAGAACCCTGAATATGTTAGTCTGGAGCTGGTCTTCTCAGAGCTTGTTAGTCCCACTTTGTGAAACCTGGCCCAGGGAAATACCCAACAAATACCTGGTTCAGAATCTCTGCTGAGTCAGAGTTCAGTTTGGGTCCAAGGTTCTGTTCATTCAGAGCATATCACCAACATATGAACCCACGACATGTTTTCAGTGAGCCACTAATGAGGCCAACTGTATTCTGAAGGATCATCAGTGGATCTTCCTGCTGCCCTGTGGAAGGAGATCCAGAACCATCAGAGCAGGTCCAGACTAGAAATTGCTTTCAGAACCAAACTATTGGATGAACCCAGAGAGAGGCATTAGACAGCAACCCTTCAAACCACAGGTTTACTTTGGCTCATTACTTGAGTCTTCTTTAACGTTTATGGAACAATTCATCGCTGGCATTGCAGGAAGGAACCAGAACCTTTCTGTTTTGTTTAAAAAAGACCCAAGTTGAGCAGGAAATAAGACAGGTTGGACTAAGAGCGGATCACTGGGAACCCGCCTGGTCAAAGCAGCTGATGGAGACTAGATACCAAGACCTTCTAGCAGAAAGCTTCTTCGGCCTGCCCAAAAACTATCCCGGACCGGTTCCTTTATTCAAGAAGCTAAGCTCTGGTTGATCCAATCCAGGATGCAGAGCTGCACAAAGATCCAAAAGAACTAAACTTCGAGAATCCCCAGTGTAGGTTTTGTTGTTTAAGTATTTACAATGTATTAGTTAATTTAGTAAGTTCTGTAAATAAGTAAGTAAATGAATGTATTTCATAGTTTGTTCATCTAAGCTAAAATGCATTTAGATTTAATTTGGCACAAAATTATATAGGTTTATGTCTAAAACCCTTAAAATACGTCTTGCCGAACTCTCATGTGAAGTTGTTAATCTTGCGAGATCCCTGTAGGTATGGGGTGCCAAATGAAAAAATTCAGCAAAAAAAAAAATATATATATTCACTGGTACATTTCTGTTATTTAGCGCGCTTTCTTTACATTTAGTGAATTTTTCTCACATTTATTGGGTAATGCTGAATATCAATCTTAAATATTATATCTAAATTTTAAATCTAAATCTAAATGTTAAATCTAAATGTTAAATCTAAATCTAAATGTTAAATCTAAATGTTAAATCTAAATGTTAAATCTAAATGTTAAATCTAAATGTTAAATCTAAATCTAAATGTTAAATCTAAATGTTAAATCTAAATTTTAAATCTAAATCTAAATGTTAAATCTAAATGTTAAATCTAAATGCTAAATCTAAATTTTAAATCTAAATCTAAATGTTAAATCTAAATTTTAAATCTAAATCTAAATGTTAAATCTCCAACTTAAAGCTTCAGCGGATATGCTAATTAGCCACGCCCCCTCAACGTCTCAACTCGTGGCCACGCCCCCAGCGCATGAGAAGAACGGTGAGGTTAGCAGCCAACATGGCGGACTCGCTGCAAGTGTAGGAAATTGAACGGGCTGCACTGCAGGGTACCTTCCTGCATGCTCCAGCCTCAGCGACCCCGGGAAGTACAACAGTTTTTTCACTTAACTTCTGTACATAAATGAGTTCAGGAGGAATCTGCTCTCATCAATTCAGAATATTTGTAGAATATTTGTAGAATAATTAAAACCAAGTTTGTTATTTGTGAAACTTCCATTAAGGGAGATTTCAGCACTTTTTAGTATCTATATCACACTAGAACTGGTCCAGGTCCAGAACTACAACACCTAGACACTTCAAACCAGGACTAGATTATTCTATTGTACTGGCTAAATAATTAGAGCAGAATGAAAAAGTCAAAATAGACAAATATGTGTTAGCATGACAAGGCATAGTTAAAACCATAAAAAGGGGGAAATTTCAAACTTAAACACTTTTATTTCACAGCTGGTTTTTTGATTTGAAACTTTCTCTATTTCTGCCCGTAGTTGCATCAGAAGCTCCTCTCTCTCACTGAAAAAAAGGCATGAAGTTATGAATCACTTGAATTGTTGTCTGTTTTTTATACCTGATTATTGTTTGTTGCTCCTATTGCTTCAGTCACTTTAATTCTCTTACCTCTCCTCCATTCGGCCGTCCTCAGGTTGCTCCACTGCCTCAGCCCTGGTTAGTGCCTCTGTGTTTTTCAGCGCATTAATGGATGCCTGCGTTCCATCTAAAAATGTAAGGAAAAAACTCTTTTCTAAAAATCCAGATATTTACTTTCCATTTTAATCAAGATTATTTACAACTCTGCTTCTCCTCACCTATTTCTATCTGTCTTGGTTCTGACCAGTGGACTTTCAAACAACAGACTTGAGCATGAACAACAGGTGAAACTGAAGGAGATGACATGCAGGAAAAGGATCAGAACCCCAGATAGCTGCTTCAATGACTGTAGGCTTCTCACCGGCCCTGGTGGCCAGGATTTAAAACCCCCCTTTGCTAAAGGAAGGCTTATCTTAAGAGTTTCCTCCACACCTTTCTGGTTGACAATGTACTTCACAAGCTCTTCATTGCTTTCCCCTCTTGGTAGAATGGTTTCAGCTGCTTTGTCCTAAATTAAAAGCTGATTTTCATTTTGTTGCTTGTTAATTAAAACTGACATATCTTTAATTATACACACAGTGAATTTAAATGGTATGTTATTTATGTTACTTTTAAAAAACAACTCAGCAAAACTGACATGATAGTCTTATTAACTGCCAAAGCTTACCCTGATCATCACAATGTCTCCAACACTGGCTTTAGTATGAAGTATTTTTTTAATGTTCCTCGCTGTAACTCCTACATCTCCACTTCCAGGTTTTGCTAATTCTGCCAGGCCATTGTAGAAATGACACTATTTGTCTGTTCCTAGTTTGTGGAATTGCAACAAAGGGATTTTTTGAGCCAAAGTGATAGGCTGAAGCTGCTGCCTCAAACCTGTTTGATTAAACAGTAGAGAAAATTGTTTTAAAATAACCTGAGACATTATGTAACCTCTCATACATGAACATTTTGTTTTTGTGCTTGTTCCTTAGCAGGATAAAGGAAAGCTTGTGTCAATGTCTAACAGGTGAAAAGCAGGGTCCACACTGGACAGGTCACCCGTCCATTAAAGGTGCAAGTATAAAATAAGTTGTTGTACATATACTGAGACACAATGTGTGCTTAGAGTTCATAACTGGACAGATCTCAACCTTGTAGTGACACAGAGGATAACGTTACTAGGTTGGGCAGCAACCACTTCTAAATCTGTATCTTTTAAACTAAAAAGCCCAAAATCAAACCAGAATTTGTTTTAAATCAGAATCTAGAAGCATAAAAATTAAAACTTTTGACTATACTGAATTAAAGCCTAAATAAAAAGTATGAAAATAATGCGCTTACTAACACTTGAGGTTGTAGCATCTTCACCTTCTCCAAAAGGCCCGTTAAACTGCAGAGGATGCAAAAGCTGCTTATTATGATGATGCAAGACCTTTGACTGCACCAGTTTCAAATACTTACAACTAAAGTCAGAGCAAATGATCTAAAGTAATAGAGTGTTTGAGTGTGAATACATTTCAGAAAAGAAACAACAATTGTGATCTTCCAGAACTTCAATACAATATGAAGAGAAAGAGTGGGCTGATCTTCTCAGAACATAAGCACATCAACAACTATTGTGTGGTCCACAACTGCTTTTCACAAGATGAATTTCATGAAATTCATTTTTTTCTTTAGTGCATGGCTAAGAAAGTCTTATCCAACCTTAACATAAGCCTCTCTGAGTTAAATCCCCCCCAAAAAGGGTCATGTAGGAGCCATATGCATAATTGAAGCTCATTGCATGGTGCCTTCTAATTGTCTGTGGACATTTAGTAGAAGAAGAAGACTTTTCTTTCTTTTGACTGAAGTCTAGCACCTCAGGAGTAACATAGTCTTTTGACCATCACCATCTTTATTTTGAGTCTGTATCTTTGTGTTTTATTTTTTCAACTTGAGTAAAAGTCACAAACTTAAAGAGCAGGTTCAAGATCCTTTTTTTATACGAATGTGTCGCGTATGAAAGAACTCAAGAGGTCTAGACTAGTGCGAACTTCCCGCAACTACATTAAGTCAAAAGACTGTTCTCAAGCAGGATTCTTTCAAGAGCAAGTCAGGAAGAGGTTTACCAGACCAGCGGTAAACAACATCGCACAACGCCTGTCGGAGTTGGAGAAATAAAGCCCGCTCGAGTTGAGCCTCTTCCCGCATCATGTTGGTTACTAAGCTAACTTGCTAACGGAGCCAGCGCTTGTCAAGGCCTATTTATCCCAGAGTTGTAAAAGATCTCTTTCACATATGTGTGTGAACATTTAAAGAAGAGTTCGAAGCTGTTTGGAAGCTTACAGTTTATGTGTAAAGATTTAAAATATATAAAACGGGATAAGATGGCTGGCGAAGGTGAAGTTGCGCAAGTCGACCAAAAGAGGGCACCAAAGACCACGGAACGAGGTCTAGAAGGTAGATTAGATCTAGATCACCAGATTAAAAGGAGAAAGAAGGGGAATATGGAGGAGAGATATATATATTTGTTTTTATTTTTAATTTTGTCAGGATTGGTCCTCCATAGGGGAAAGCTGACAAAGGAGAAGACTAAAACAAAATGAATCCAATGTTGATTTCATAAATGAAGAATCTCTTCCAATGTTTGTTAAATGCCTGGGGGAATACAAGCGCATTAATGAAGAGCTGTGTGAATTATTAAATGAAGATAAGTATAAAGATCAGGATGTGTTTGAGGTCAGACATTCTGAGTTTAAACTTTTCTTACAAGGCATTAAAGAAAGGACAGAAGATGCAAAGTGTTCACCAGAGGAGGATGTAGGACCACATTACAGTGTTTCCAGGACCAGTTCAGTTACAAGCAAGGCATCCCAAAGATCAAGTACAAGTTCAGTGCGGCTGGAAATTAAAGCAGATCGTGAAGCACTCTTAGCTAGAGCAGCAGCTATAAAAAAGAAAGAAGCAATTGAATTAGAAGAAACCCATTTGAAGTTAAGAGCAACTAGAAATTGAGACTGAGCTCATCATATCAAATGCTAAGCTAAAGGTTTATACAGAGTGAAGATACCCAGAAGTCTGAGGTTGATTCTTTACGAGCTATTCTAAAACTTAAAACCGAATCTGTTGATTTTGCGGACAAACCAGTAAAGCAAGAAAAATTTGATGATGAACATCAAGCGGAGGCTGATCTCACTCCTACATCAAGGAAGTTTTACTCACAAAGTGCTACAAAACATGCCCAACATTCAGATTCCTTTCCTGACGATCTGTACCAGGTTTTGCAGCAACAAAATCATCATACTGAGATGCTCATAAAACAGCAAAGTCTTTCCCGACTTCCTTATAGAGAAATTCCAGTATTCACGGGTGACCCTCTTACCTACAGATCTTTTATGAGAGCCTTTGAGCATGCCATTGAGAACCAAACTGACAGTCAACAAGATCAATTGTACTATCTAGAGCAGTTCACAGCCGGAGAACCACTGCATCTTGTACGCAGCTGCGAGCACATAAAACCAGACAGAGCTTACAGAGAAGCAAGGGCTTTGCTTGAGCAGCACTATGGAGATAAGTTGACCATTGCCACAGCATATATCAAAAAGGCAATTGAATGGGAGGAGTTCGGTGAGGCCATGGAGAAGGACTACCGGTTGGCCTCGAAGCGATTCTGGCAAACCGTCCGGCGCCTCAGGAGGGGGAAGCAGTGCTTCGCCAACACTGTTTATAGTGGGTGTGGGAGGCTGCTGACCTCGACTGAGGACATTATCGGGCGGTGGAAGGAGTACTTCGAGGATCTCCTCAATCCTGCCATCACGCATTACCTGGTGGAAACAGAGGCTGGGGACTCGGGGTTGGACTCTTTCATCAACCAGGCTGAAGTCACCGAGGTGGTTAAAAAGCTCCGCGGTGGCAAGGCTTCGGGGTTGGATGAGATCCGCCCTGAGTACCTCAAATCTCTGGATGTTGTGGGGCTGTCGTGGTTGAAACGCCTCTTCAAGATTGCGTGGCGGTCGGGGACAGTGCCTCTGGACTGGCAGACTGGGGTCGTGGTCCCCCTTTATAAAAAGGGGGACTGGAGGGTGTGTTCCAACTACAGGGGGATCACACTCCTCAGCCTCCCTGGTAAGGCCTACGCCAGGGTATTGGAGAGGAGAGTCCGGCCGATAGTCGAACCTCGGCTTCAGGAGGAGCAGTGTGGTTCTCGTCCCGGCCATGGAACACTGGACCAGCTCTGTACCCTCTACAGGGTACTCGAGGGTTCATGGGAGTTTGCCCAACCGGTTCACATGTGTTTTGTGGACCAGGAGAAAGCATTCGACTGTGTCCCTCGTGATGCCCTGTGGGGGGTGCTCCAGGAGTATGGAATCGGGGGCCCTTTATTAGGGGCCATCCGGTCCCTGTACGAGCGGAGCAGGAGTTTGGTCCGCATTGCCGGCACTAAGTCGGACCTGTTCCCAGTGCATGTTGGACTCCTGCAAGGCTGCCCTTTGTCACCGGTCCTGTTCATAACTTTTATGGACAGGATTTCTAGACGCAGCCAAGGGCCGGAGGGGGTCTGGTTTGGGGACCAGTGGATTTCGTCTCTTCTTTTTGCGGATGACGTGGTCCTGCTGGCCCCCTCTAGCCAAGACCTACAGCATGCGCTGTGGCAGTTCGCAGCCGAGTGTGAAGCGGCTGGGATGAGGTTCAGCTCCTCCAAGTCCGAGGCCATGGTTCTCGACCGGAAAAGGGTGGCTCGTCCTCTTCAGGTTGGAGGGGAGTTCCTGCCTCAAGTGGAGGAGTTGAAGTATCTCGGGGTCTTGTTCACGAGTGAGGGAACAATGGAGCGGGAGATCGACAGACGGATCGGTGCGGCTGCCACAGTAATGGGGGCGCTGTGCCGGTCCATTGTGGTGAAGAGAGAGCTGAGCCGAAAAGCAAAGCTCTCAATTTACTGGTCGGTCTACGTTCCTACCCTCACCTATGGCCATGAACTTTGGGTCATGACCGAAAGAACGAGATCTCGGATACAAGCGGCTGACATGAGCTTCCTCCGTAGGGTGGCCGGGCACTCCCTTAGAGATAGGGTGAGGAGCTCGGCCATCCGGGAGGAGCTCGGAGTAGAGCCGCTGCTCCTCCACATCAAGAGGAACCAGTTGAGGTGGCTCGGGCATCTATATCTGATGCCTCCTGGACGCCTTCCCCGGGAGGAGGCCCAGGGGACGGCCCAGGACACGCTGGAGGGACTATGTCTCTCGGCTGGCCTGGGAACGCCTTGGGCTCCCCCTGGAGGAACTGGAGGAGGTGTCTGGAGAGAGGGACGTCTGGGCGTCTCTGCTGAGTCTGCTGCCCCCGCGACCCGGTCCTGGATAACTGGAAGACGACGAACGAACGAGTTAATCCAGCTACAAAAGACCAAATAAATTTTAGGTATTAATTAGTCAACTCAGAGGCAAGAACGATACAGTCATCGCACCCATCCAACAGAATTACCCTTTGGCCATTTCCCGAATCAGAAGCTAGAATCGGAAACCAACTTCAGCTTCGTCCGACAGCAACCCCACGATACACTGAATAGCTGGCTGGATAAGAGCAGATTCCTCCTGAACTTACTTTAGTACAGAAGTTGATTGAAAAAACTGTTGTACTTACCGTGGTTAATTAGCATATCTTCTGAAGATTTAAGTTCGAGATTTAGATTTAACATTTAGATTAAGATTTAAGATTTATTTCGAGATATAGATTTATATCACGCCAAAACAAATTCCTTGTATGTCCAAAAACGTACTTGGCAATAAAGCTTTTCTGATATTTAGCATTTCCTAATAAATGTGAGAAAAATTCACTAAATGTAAAGAAAGCACGCTAAATAACAGAAATGTGCCAGTGAATTTATTTTGGTTAAATTTTGCCCTTCGGCTCCCCATAGGTAGGAATCACTCAGCCTGTAAATACAGAGATAAGCAGCACAGTTTTGTTGTTATAAGGAAGCTGAATGAGGCTGAATTCATATTAATTCAATTTATTTATAAAGCTCCAATTCACAACACATCATCCCAAAGCTCTTTACAAAGTCAGGTTCATACATTCCCATTAATCCCAACCATTGAACAGTGCAGTCAGATTCAGTTATTTATTCAAATTGGATAAAACGTTTTTCTATCCATGGAAGGCTATCAGGCTGAGGAACTGAACCAGAAGAATATTTTAAGGGTTTAAGAACCTCTTTTCATGACAAGCAGCCAACGATATATGCTAAATGTGTTTTATCTTTGCTTATGCTAAATGGCCTGAACTTATATAGAGCTTTTCCAGTCATACAGACCACTTTACACTAGAGCCACATTCACCCAATCGCACTCACTAACGCATTCATACACCAATATGCAGATCGGTAGACAACTTGAGGTTAAGTGCCTTGCACCCCTAACCCTAACCCAGGGCACATCAACCTATGGCAGGAGGAAGCTGGAATCGAACCCACAACCTTCTGATTGCAAGACGACTACTCTTCCTACTGAGCCACAGTTGCCTCACACTCGCTTTACATTTCGGTAATATGCATCTTTGTGTTTTATGCATTTGTTTTAAGTTCTTGTGGCATATTGTTGTGCGATGTCCCATGATGTTAAGGCATGAAGATGACGACAGGAAGATATCAAATTGTGTCTTGCCAGAGCTTCATTAAGTCATGCTTGTAATTAAATGCCTGTTTCAAGGAATCGACCAGTGTTTGTGACGTTGTGAAGAGAGCTACACCCAGAGTCTGTACAAAAAATATCTTTAACACCTGGTTCTGTTCTGGGGTGAACCTTTAAAGGAAACTTTTGAGTTATGCTTTTTAATTTAACTTAATGAGTCCAAAAGAAACAATTATTGATTAAAAACATTGCAAACTTCAAAATGTGATAAAATAATAAAATTAAAGGCATGAAGGACATTATGAGAGAGAAACCTTAAATCATCTTGATGTAAAACAAACTTAATCAGTCAAACTGACTGGAGAGGAATCTGGACTGACTTCGTTAGAACTAGATAAGAACTGGACCAGTTTGTTCCCTGAGATAAATATTCAGATTAAACATAAAGTCATTCTAAGATTTTGAGCTCTACAAAAGAAATTCATCAAACAGACTAAAAATCTTTAACTTGTATAAAAAGCAGCCAGACTCTCTGGAATAATAAAATATAAGGGAGTCCATCTGAAGGAAACTGATCAGCTGTGGTGAACAGAGATCTTCTCTGCATTGGTCACCGCGTTGTGGCAAGTGTAGTGCTCCAGCAGGTGGCGCCATGTTGTGTTGAGTCTGAGCAGCTCCTGGTTACCTTTTCCAGAAGAAGAATGAAAAAAAAAAAGTGTTATTTCTGCTCTAAAGTTCTGACACCTAATGTGGATCAGAACTAATCACTTCATGGTGATCAACCCTCATCTAGAGCCAGTCCCACAGTTTGCCTAAAACTACTCCAGGATTTATTTCTGCTGAGGTACCATCCATGATTAATTAAGACTGGTTCAGACCAGATTCTACAAGAGCTTGGTTCTGCAGCAGGAAAAGGTTCTGGGGTCTCGTGATGGTGTTTAATCCTCACCGATGATGCACAGTCCCTCCTTGGCCCTGGTGATGGCAACGTTTATCTGGTGGGGGTCTCCAACAAAGCCCACATGTTTGGACATCCAGGCACCGTCCAGTTCCTTCTTAAGCTCGGTTCTGGGAACCGAGCAGACTGTGGATAAAATCACGTAGCGCCACTCGCTCCCTGGGAGAAAACAGAAGTGAGTTTGATTTGGTTCTGCCAGACAAACCCAGCTGAGCTGAGGAAGTGCATTATTTCATTGAACTGCACATATTCTCATGTCTGACTACAGATTGGACCCGGTTATTCTGTTTACGTGCTTCAGATCAGAAACGTTTACCTTGGCTTTTTGTGATGGTGGTTGCTGTGATTTTTCCCAGGTTCTTGTTGATGAGTTCCTCTTTAATCTCTGATACTTGGGCGTTATAAGGAGACAGAACCACAATACTCCCCTGATCCACTCCTGCTTTCTCCACGAGCATTTTAGCAATCTGTGTCTGCAAAACAAAAAGGGCAGCAGTTAAAATCCTTCATTTATTGTCAATGACGTCAAAAGGCTCTGACGGTATACCTGATTTAATCCTTTGGATCATTTTATTGTGTCTCCAGTGGTTAAAAATCAGTTCTTTTGTTTCTTGTCTCTGCAAAGCACTTTGTTACAGGTGACTGTATGAAAAGTGCTTTATAAATAAAGTTTGATTGATATTTGGGTCTTAATCTGGTAATTGCATTTGAAAAACACAAACCTCCTCACTACGTACCATGACTATATCACAGTATTTAGAATCCATATAAAGTATCTGAAGGACAGCATTGGAGCTAACCTTGGGTGGGGGCTCAGCGTCTGGACTCATGTTGTGGTGTTGAACTGACCTGTGAAAATGTTTTCACCTTTTCTACAGTTACTGGCTCACTGCTGACACCTAGAGGGTATGCTGTACACACCACAGACACATATTGAACCATTAATGCATTCATGTGTATGCGGTTACAGAAATGGATTTTAAAACATGAACGTAGGGCACGGTGAAGAAAATACCATAACTATTTATTATTATTATTAGAGTATATATATATATATAGAGAGAGAGAGAGAGAGTATATTGCACATTCTATAGGATGAAGAAAGTGTATTTTGAGTAGACTAACCCCCAGTTTACACAGCCTCCATCTCTGCTTCACCACGGTACGAACTCTGCAGTAATTATGTGTCCTTTATATTAATGAGAAAATGTATACTGTTTCCGCAGGGCGGCGCAGGGCATTTATTTATTCAATATTTGTTACCCTCAACAAAAAAGGGAAATCTAGTAGATGTTGGCTACTTTTGGTTTACATAGTGTTACATGGCAGTCTGTCACAAAGTTTAACCAATGTACTAAGAAAACAAAATGTGCTCTTATCCCAAATGTTAATGTGTTTCATTTTATTGAGCAGTGGAAGGAAATAAAATGTGCAACATGTATTTCGTTTTAACAGAGCACTTTGTTCTCAGACTGCAGGTTTACTGGTGGTTCCTAGAGTCTCTAGAAGTAGAATGGGAGGCAGATCCTTTAGTTATCAGGCTCCTCTCCTGTGGAACCAGCTCCCAGTTTTAGTCCGTGAGGCAGACACCCTGTCTACTTTTAAGGCTAGACTTAAAACTTTCCTTTTTGATAAAGCTTATAGTTAGAGTGGCTTAGGTTATCCTGAGCTATCTCTGTAGTTATGCTGCTGTAGGCTTAGGCTGCTGGAGGACATAATGACCACTTTCACTGCTACATTCTCCTACTACTCTACAATTTTGCATTATTTGCTGTTATTTCAGCTTTTAACTTTGTTCTCTCTTTTCTCTTCCTAGAAGCTACACCTGGCCTGACTCTGTGTCTACCTGTGACACCTTTCTGGAGAGGGGAATCATCCAAGCTTCTGCTGGTAACAACTTAATGCTCACCTTCTACAGATGATCCACATAGCCCTGTCTTTCAGTGTTTAACCCTTTCTCTCTCCTAGACATGGCTACTGACTGAGCTTCTACTGTGACTAACTCTATGTTCTCTCTTTCAGACTCTAACCTTGAAAACTGGCTCAGAGTTTATCTGTTCTTTCTTTCTAGATGAAACGACTAAAGGAGCTACATCCATTAACATTTACTTTTCCTTCCCATAGAAAGTACTCCTGGATCAGTGCTTCTTTGTTCTCTTTGTGTCTCTGCTCTGTTCTCTCAAACCCCCAGTCGGTCGTGGCAGATGGCCGCTCACACTGAGCCTGGTTCTGGTTCTGCTGGAGGTTTCTTCCTGTTAAAAGGGAGTTTTTCCTTTCCACTGTCGCTACATGCATGCTCAGTATGAGGGATTGCTGCAAAGTCAACACCAGTGACTGTCCACTGTCTCTACATGCTCATCCAGGAGGAGTGAATGCTGCAAGTCACTGACTGGATGCAATCTGCTGGGTTTCCTTAGATAGAAAAACTTTTTATCCAATTTGAATAAATAACTGAATCTGACTGTTTGATAGTTAGGATTAATTGGAATGGATGAAATCTGTATGATTGGATTGGATTGACTTTGTAAAGTGCCTTGAGATGACATGTTGTGAATTGGAGATACAGAAATAAACTGAACTGAATTAAATTGAATTATGGAGCTTCTTACTGGAGGTCAGTTCTAGATGCAGCTACTCTGTTTCTCAGATGACCCTGCTGTGGCTGTCTGCAGGTGTTAGCTGTTGCTACAATGGCCCAAAGTATTGTACAAACAATGGGAAGGGGCAAAGTATAAATGCATTGTTTTACCCAGATAAATGGCAGATTTCTTTTCTTGGTGATTTTATGTTTTATGTTTAAAAATATAGGAAATTTTTATTAATTATTTACTCCTTTTTTCTTTCCCCCCAGTGATGACGGGTCTACCTTTAGGTTACAGCCCTCTATGAGCTAATTTTGGATCTAGCTGACTTTAAACTACTCACATTTAGCATCATTTTAAATAAAAAACCTGCAGAATGCAGCAACAGCCACTAACCCTGATAGTTTAAACTGAACAGAAAATGGTACCCACCACTTTCTCTTTCTCCTTTTGGTTGGCTTTGGAGTTGTTGTTGCCCTTTGCAGTCTTCACCACTAGGTGAACGGTTTCTCCTTCAATGTGCCCAAACACCAGCGGCATCGTCCTGCCGTCAACACGCAGGACGCTGCTCGGTTGCGACACGCCTGTCTTTAGCTTGTTGTCGTAAAATTCCTCTGAGGGGAACTTACAGATGTCCTCGTGCTGTTAAAACAGCACACAACAACAGATCTGGGTTATGATGCCCTGCTGAAGCTAGTCATTGAGTACATATTTGATGTTCTTACCATTCTGTACTGGGTATCCAGCATCACAGCTGTGTTTTCATGGAACATGGTGTAGTAGCGCTCAAAGAGAGACCTCCCCATACCCAGCTTCTTCACAGTCTGATTCTTAACGATTGGCTGAAGCTGCTTGTGGTCACCAATTAACACGACCTGGTAAACCATGACAAGGTTCAGGAGAGGTTAGTGGGAAGTCAGCAACAAAAGACTGCTGAGAAAAACAGTTGTTCTAAAAATCTAAATCATTTTTGCCTGAGAAACGTTTGTTGTCAGTGGTGAAAATGATGTTTTAGAAACCTTACAAAGCTTTCAGATATATAACCATCTTTAGACAATCCTAGCAAACTGACTACAAGAAGAAAACTAAATAACATTTCAAATTTAAGGCAAAAAACAAAATAAAAGAAAAAGTCAAGCCTGAAGCCGCCATCAGCAGGACTGATCTTATAGCCTCATTAGCTGAGCATAGGTCGACGCTAATCTCCGAGCCAAAAACATCGTTCAAGGAGGTCAATGACAAATTTAATGAGATTCTTTTGGTAAGTGTGTGACTACAATAAGTGTTACTTTGACAGCAGAGCACTATTATTACAACCCTGACCTGTTATGTTAATCAGAATTTGACATATTTCTTAAGAAGCAGATAGGAATGTAATTTCGATTGGTATTATATTGAGGTGTTGCAGGTAGATAGGAAAGGTGTGCTGTTTGTTCTACACCTTGGAGTTCTGGGGAGGGTTGTTGGGTCGTGCTGTCATTTATGTTTGTTGGCTCAGCTCAGTATTTTGTTTTTTTATTTGTTGTAAGGTTAATATTCAACTGTACAGTTCCCTGATTTTATTGATGACCTAAATAATATGACAAGTAATTTTGGAGTTGTTGGAATATCAAAGGTCTGAACCATCCTGTAAAAAGGAAAAGGTCTCACGCATCTGCAAAATGTAAAAAACAGGGACTGCGTTCCTTCAGGAAACTCATCTTAGAAATCCAGATCATTTACGTTTGAAAGGTGGGTGGGTGGGGTAGATTGTTCATTCAGCCTTTCGGGTTAAGGTTAGAGGGGTTAGCATACTGAATACCAGAGGTGAATTGTTTGACATAATCCTCCACGATATTAGCTCCTTAAGGCTGCTAAACTTTAGAATTATGTCAAATTGGCAAATGTGTTCGCTCTGAAATTCGATGACCCCCAATTCTTCACTCCTTTGTTAAATTGCTCCCTTGTTTAAATTCACATATGGTCCTTATAGGTGGGGATTTTAATCTGTGAACGGACCCTGGGTTGGACCAATCATTGATGAGGTCAGGTTATGTTACATCTAAATCAGCATCTTTGTTACAGTCCTTTTTTGCACAGTATGGCGTTTCAGATATTGGGCGTTTTCTACACCTACAACACAGACAGTATTCGTTTTTCTCCAATCGGTGGATTGGCTTCAGCAGCTCTATGTCTGATAGCTCACATCCTCAGGAGTTGATGGCAGATAGAGTTTGTTTATTTCCCACAGTTCCCACAGACATATCTGTCTGATATCCTTTTGATAATCTTTTTAGTTGCAGTTTACTCAGTGGGCTCAAGTTCTTGCTGATTCTCCATAAACATCTTGTGATTTGCTGAACCAGAAAAGAAGTTGTACATCTGGACTGTTGCAAAACATTCTTCAACTGGTTTTACATTATGAACGCAGTCAACTAAAACTAATGTTAGCCTGTGAGCTTAGCAATGGATGTAAAGAGCTTCAGTACTTCTTGAGTACTGCTTGAACCATAAGTGAGTAAAACTCCTCAAATTTGAATTAGATCCAAAAGAGTGACGCGGGTATAACCTTAGCTGAGCCTGTCTTGGTCCCTTCGCTATATAAATAAACTAGACTAGACTTGACTTCGCTGGGTCCTGAGGGGCTTGGTGTATCGGTAGCTTTAATGTCCTGAGATGTACAGGAGTTGGTGGGGGCTATGAACAGCTGCTTTTTAAACCTGCAGTAGAAACTGTTAAGGTCATCTGCCTAAAGTCAGCATAAAGAAAGGTTCAGCTCAGGGTGGGGGGATGGGCTCCAGTTGTTGCTGATATTCTGCAGGTCAATCCAAATGGGGGGTTTTCACATAACGTCGTGGTCACGTGACCGCACTTCACAATTGCTATCTTGGGTGGCAGCTGCAGCCTGTTTTCGTTGTTTAAGCTGCTCAATGAAGCAAAACTCTGGGCCATTTAATTTAACTATGGGGGAAACCTGCTTAGTTGTGGGTTAAGCTGCACTTGTGGGTCAAGACCAACGTTCATTACCGTCTGCCAGCTGTGATAGAAAATCACCGGAGAAAACAAAACCACTGAGTACACAACGCCAACAACTGCGGCTGAATTACATAGCTGGGGTGGATTTTGGACGGCCTGAACCTCATTCAAGGAGTCTGCGAAGACCGTGAGCTGATCAGTTCATTCTGAGCTGGGTAGCAGCACTCAGCACTGCCCATGTTGTGGCTATTAAAAAGTAGTTGTGTGTTAAATTGCGTTAAACAAACAAATAGGCAGTACATCTGGATCCACCGTATTGATGACCGCAATTTTCTTGAGGTACATGTCCTTATCAGGAGGCTGTAACGGCTCTAGATGCTGATCTGTGGTCGAAAAAGAATGCAGTGTTGTAATGTTGTGAAGAACTGTGACGCAACACGGAGACACCCAAGATGGCGGACCAGCAACTTCAATGACGACAGTGAAAACCCCCCATTGATGTTGGGTCATTTGCTGAACTGTTTTTCAGTTTTTAGCTTCTTAGAATATTTTAAGAAGCTAGAAACAACACTCTTCACCTTTATTGGAACCTCTGGCAAATAAGCAATAAGTACGCAGTTTAAAGCAACTGTAACTGAGAAGAACAAAGCTAGACAAGAATTCAAATTAATTATCCTCGACATAGTGAGCAGGAAGATACAAGAGCTAAAACATCTCTAAACCTGTTTGAGAACTGCAGCAAAAAGAACCATCTTGAGGTCACCAAAGTGAGAATGTTTAATAGAAAAAGCAACAAGAATGAAAATAAGTTACAGAGCTAGCAGGAACAACTGAAACTATGGAGAAAATGAGCATGAAGTAGAGAAATGGCCCAAATGGCAGATAAACAGAGGGAACCAGTGAGGAACAAAGATAACCAGTAAGTATACAGTATATACTGAGGCAGGGGTAGAGAAATCACAGGAGAGCTAATCAGAGGGAACAAATTACAGCTGAGACAAAGAGAAGGCAGAGCAATCAGAGGAAATGTGGAACAGCTGAGACAGACCAGCAGAAAAGGGGAGAAGAAACATGAATGGAAATCAACAAGATGCCCTAGGAAAAAAGACAAGAGATTTAACAGGAAACAATCTAAATGTAAAAGGATCACAAGAAAAACCCAAAGAATGAACTAAAGAAATACACCTAAGAATAATGAGCATAAGGAAATTATATGGCAAAACCCAAGCGTCAAAAACAACAGAATATGGCAAGACCTATAGAACATAACAAGGAACATGCTGATAAACATGAATGGAAATTAAAACCATAACCTAACACCTTAGGATCTTGACAGGTGCTGCATTTAGTAACTACTTAAACCAGCTGATTACACAAAACATCAGCAAACTTTGGAGCTTCACCACTCCAGCCAGCGGCGTCTTTCCTCTCCGCTTCTCCTGCCACAGCCCCATAATTCTGGCTGAGCTGTGTCCAGATAATTATCCCAATGCATATACAATAATACAAACTGAAATCATTTGCATTTATAGTAACCATTGTTGAGAATTAAAATCATGTAATTTCATGCTATTAGTTTAGTTTGCATGTGAGAACATTAAACTGAGATTTAACATGAGTGAGCCTTGAGGAGAGAAGACAGCAGGAGTCAGAATGGCACAAGGGTGAAACAGAGGTTAGAAGGTTCTTGGCAGCTGCAAGCAGTAAAAGCTGGCAGTAGGGACAATAAAGCAATAAATGTCAACTTTTGGGCATGGTATAGATACCACAAGGGAGCTTGGCTGATTTACAACACCAGACTGCAAAAAGGGGAAGGCACATTCAGTAAGCTTTGAAGTCAACGGTATAAAGATGTTCTGGAACTTGTAATGACAGAGACATCTGGGTAAAGACAGCCATGCTTTGCTGAAATCTGCGATCTCTCTCCGTAAGGGCCTTTATGTAATTTTCTTTCTTTGTGTTATTTTGTATATTCATTTTGCATTAGAAATCATTGGACTTATTATCTTCCAAATTAAACTTGCATTAATCTTAATTTCCTACTCTTCATCTGTTCTTTCTCACGACATCCGGACTGGGAGATGTTGAGGCCGCAAGAATATCAGTGATAGCATTATTTTACCTCAACACCATCACTCAGGGGTTAGGGTGAGGGAAGATCTATAGTCCTTTTTCCTTGGGCTCCATTCAGCTCGTTTTGCAACCATTTCCATTACTGGCTTTTCCGACCCAGTGCTGGCTTTTTGGTAACTGGACAGGAGGTCCAGTTGGGGCTGAGCAGGACTGCTGTTCACTGATTGACCATTTTCGTGGTCAGCCATATGAGTCTGACTGCAATAATTAACAGCAACTCAATATGACGATAATAAATGGGAAGGATGTTGCTGAGGTAGCGCTGGGAAAAGTTCAATAAAGAAAAGAAGGCATATGATGATGTGGGGCTGTTTCTTTTCAAAAGGTCATTCGAACCTTCTTAGAGACCATTGACAGAAAAGCTTTTAGGGTTAGGATAGAGTTGATTAAAACGAGTAAACACAGAATGGAGCATGTCAATGTAGGAAACACAGAACCTGTTCTGGTTTGTTGCAGACCAAAGGAATCAAAGCTTGGGGTTCAGTGGCCATTGCACTTTCATCAATCAGGATCTGACGTGCAGTGACTGTGGAAGTGAGGATGGGGGTGGATGACTGTGTGCACGTACACAGTATGATGTCATGTTGTTTCAGTTCATGTATCCGAGCATCTCTGAGAAGTGTCTTGTATCTGTGTGGAAAAACACAGAGAAGAACTGATGTTCAAATACACTCATGTGATATAATGAAAGCAAAATACTGATGTTTGGGTTAAACTACCTCTGAATGCATGCAGCATGGTTACTTACTCTGTCACTTCCTCAGCAGTCAAGACTTCATCCTGAGAAATCCGTTCATCAAATTGTTTGATTTTATCTGCGAAAGGGTTTTCTGGCTCACGCATGCGATGATGCAGAGTGATGCTCCTAAAATCAATGCAACACAAGAAAACCTTGATAATTAAGAGAATCACCTTCAGAGTTAGTAGTAACAGCGAGGGGATCTCTCTGGCTACATGTGGTAGAGGCTTTAATAAATGTTGCTACGCTGCAGTACCTGAGCTCTGGCTTGGAACGATCCTGGCGAAGCGACCTTTGGGAAAACTGCAGGTTACTGTTTGGATAAGGATATTCAACCATCTCTACTTTCAGGCCATAGACTCTGAGGATCTGAAGGTTCCCCTTAAACTTCATCAAGTACTCTGAAGAAAAACAAGAAATACATAATCCCCAAATTGTCCTTGAAATTCAGTGAAGACACAAATTTTAATCCAAAGCCAATTTAAACATTAATTAAAAAAGTAAACTTACCTGCAACAACATCCACAGACTTGTTGGACGGACCGCAGTAGAGAATGACTTCTTTTTTGTTTTTGTCATTTGGGTCTTCACATTTCCTGCGGCTCTGAGAGTTGAACTTCAAAAACCAGTACACAATATATACACCCACCACTGTCTTCCCAGTTCCTGTCAATGAAATTAATAAAATACATCTTTAATGCTGCATATAAAGACAGTAATAATGAACATGTTTCTGCTCCTACCTGGTGGTCCCTGTATCAAGGTGAAGGTGCTGTTCAAAGCAGCAGCAACAGCCCGAAGCTGACTGTCATTAAGCTCTGGCAGTTCTGCTGGTAAGTTTGTTCTGGCAACCTGGTGTTTCAACACACTGCTTTGCACAACTAGAAAGATACAACAATACACATCATAGCTTCGTGTTGCTGTCACTTGAATCGGGAACAGCGCTAGGCTGGTTTAAATCTTATTTGTCTGACAGATTCCAGTTTGTTCATGTAAATGATAAATCATCTTTAAACTCCAGGGTTAATTGTGGAGTACCACAGGGTTCAGTACTTGGGCCAATTCTCTTAACTATATATATATATGCTTCCAATAGGTCAAATTATCAGGCAGCATTCGATAAATTTATATTGTTACGCTGATGATACTCAGCTTTACTTATCCATGAATCCTGATGAGCCCAACCAGTTGAGTGTAAAGGTCAGAGAATTGACCAAAAACCCATTAGCTGAATCTCAGACTCTACAGGCCTCAGTTAGCAGGTTAAAGGTCATGACACAGAACCAATACAGCTGTTTGGGAGGGTTGAATGAGAAAGCCTCTTCTCTCTAAAAACAAGATGGCTGCAGTTTAGCAAAGTTTAGCAAAGTTGCATCTGAATGAAGGACAAGACTGCTGGAACGTTGTCCTCTGGATGGATAAGACAATGCAGAGATGTTTGACCATCATAGACATAACCATGTTTGGAGAAAACCAAACCCAGCAGATCAGCACAAACAGGAGGGGTGATGATTTGGGCTTTTTTGCAGCTACAGGTCCTGGGAATCAGAATCAGACTCACCTATATTGCCAAGTTTGTACAGACAAAAAATTTGACTCTGATACACTTCGCTCTCAATAATAAAAAATGTGTCCAAGTCTTTAGACGGACTGTGAACTTCTCTCAAGGTACGACCAAACTGGGTCATCAACAGGATGATGATCAGAATTCCCATGTTCAAGGTCCACACTTCAACATGACTGGATTGCTGTGGTGGGACCTTCAGGGTAAGCAGAAAGTCAGTCATTTTCTACCGCTTATTCCATAATGGGTTGCAGGGGAGCTGGTGTCCATCTCCAGTAGTCTATGGGCAAGAGGCGGGGTCACCCTGGACAGGTCACCCGTCCATTGCAGGACAACACACAAACAACCATGCACACAAATAAAAATTGTGTGCAAAATTTAGAGAGACCAGTTAACCTAACAGGCATGTCTTTGGGAGGAAGCTGGATACACAGTGAGAACATGCAAACTCGCAGAAAGACCCCCTGCCAGGAGTTGAACCCAGGACCTTCTTACTGCAAGGCAGCAGTGCTACCAACTGCACTACTGTGCAGCCCTTTATTTGGACCTCATCTCCATTGAATAAATAATGCCGGTGTGGAGTCTGTGGTGTGCTTTGGTTAGCCTGATGTTAGATTTCAATAACCTTTTCACCTGGTAAAGACCAGGGGCCTCATGTACGAAAGAGTGCACAGCTTCGACACTAAAAGTTGGCGGTAGGGAGAAATTCTGAAATTTGTTAGGAGTTAATCTGCTGATCCGACACCGTTTTATTCTCAGTGAGAATAAAAGTGTCCCTTAGATGATTCTCATGCATTTCTGCTCCTCAGACCGATGAGCATTTCCATCTTCAGTGACAGAAACAGAGGAAGTTTCCATCCGACTGAGGTTGTTTCCATCATTTTCTGAGGTGTGTTACGTTATTGAGGCTGAATGTGATTAAGTTTCATCGCTCTGGTTTAAACCATAAAAGCTCAAACTTGATGAAAAACATCAGGTTTGATGCTCCACGAATTAAACTGGATGGAGTCATATTTCAGTGGATTTATGGGAGGTTTAGTTCTCTGTAGTTAATTATTCATAAAAAAAAAGTTTCTCTGGCTTCTGCACATTTTCACGGCAGGTCAAACATTTGCGTGGATTTATGTACACTTTCATGTAACGTTTATTTTACTACATGCTGAGTTGTGTGTAAAACATTGTGCCGCAAGGTTTCTGGGTGTAAGTACACTTTGTACATGAGGCCCGAGATACGTTTCTTTGTCTCCGGATCCGGAGCTACTACTTGTGAGATTACTATAGATCTAGTTGTTACCTCAGATCAACACATTCATTACTTTTATTCTTCTGTTCTCAGCACATTTCTGAGGATTTGGGTCATTACCAACATCACTGGCATTAGTGCCACCACAAACACTGTTTCTTTCTTATGGTGTTTTTAGGAGCAGGCTGGTGTGAAGTGAAATTTTAATAATCAGTCCATGTTTAGATTGCCTTACATTTAAAAGCGTTGTATCTGACAACTGTTGGTTTGCTTGCAAGAGAGATACTGGGACAGAAGAGGAAGCTTGTATCTTAAAGAGAGAAGTGGAGTGCACCAAGTGTGTAGCAGAAATGCTTTTCTTTGTTTCAGTATATGGCTCTGATGCATCTGCCATGGTATTACATATCGCAGTAATTGTAGGTGGGAATGCCCTCCATTATAAGAATTTATTTGCAGGAATAGACTATATAATGTGAAATATCTGCAATCCTGCCCTTAATTTCAGGCCGTTTCATACTGTTCTTACTTTTTCTGGGGATCTTTTTTCCGAGTGCAATCCTGTTGACTAGGTCACACGCTTGTCCCAGTCTTACAACGGCAGCTTCTTTCCGCCTGAGAAGAGAAAGGAAATATCTGTAAACTTGAATGGATGTCATCACCAGCCCATACATTAAAAGCAATACTAAAGTAAACCTAAACTCACATGTCAGGCAGGAGCTTTGGGATGATCTCAACAGTGTAAAGAGTGTTTTTCAGATAAACACATTCAGGAATACTTTCCATTGGCAGGTGACTGATATTGAATTCCACTTCAATTCCAGTTTTCTTCTTTTCTTCTTTGGTTGTGACACCATGGGCCACCCATGTAAACTCTTTTGGGTCCACCGGTGCAGAATGTTGCAGAGGTATAACAAATTTGAGACCTCTTTTCCGAATGCAAAGTAAGCACTGATCAAGGTAGCATTCAATAACCCAATCTCTGATCCATTTCTCATGCAAGAAGAACTTTCCTTTCAGGATCTCTTTGTATTGCTGAGTAAAGTTCACCTCCAGATTCTCAATGATGATGCTGTCACTGTCCTCCACTGCATTTGCTGCAGATTCCATCTTACACATGGGTTTCCAGATCTGTATGTATTGCTTAGTATCATTATAATGAGTCTTCGTTGGCCCGTTTGCAGACTGGGTATAGCATGAGATAGGGTTGTGGACATGCTGAACACAAATCTCAAATTTTGGTTTAATGTGCACTAACTGAATAACAGGCATATCCGAACCTCTTTTCTCTTCTGATGTCATTTGCACCTGAATGGTGTCACCTGACAGTAGCTGAAGAAGAATGTCAGCATAGTGTTGGAAAGGAGGAGGTGATGAAGCTTTAGGTACAACTACTGTGTCTGGTTTCTGTGGATTGGCATTCATCAGGAGAGACTTGGCCTGATCGAAGTTTTCTGTTTGAACTGCTTCAATCACAGCGGTCCATACTGTCAGTGGAATCTCAATGCGTGGACCACGATCTGACATCCTGCTCAACTCTTGGTGGATCAGCATCTCATCGGCTGCATATATCCTTTTTTTCCATTTGAGAGTCAAGGTATTTTCTTCTGGGCTAAAGATTGGCTGGTCCTCTAATTGTAATTCTCTTAACATGACAGATAAAGACAAAGGAAATATGTTCCTGTTAAAAGGAAATGACACTTTGAACTCTTCCTCTAGATCTGCAGAAACAACGAAGGCTAGTTTTGGTGCACTCTGCTGCTTTGTGCTCACTGCATAGAAGACCTGCTGAGCCTTTTGCTCAAGCTGCTTAGCTTTCTTTGCGTTGGGGTCCAGCTGATGACACAGATCTGTAATCTCAGTGCGAGTGTACTGGTGATCAACGTTGCAAATGAAAGAGTGCAGGAGTCTCTGCAAGACGAGATCGATGTAACGCCTTATCGGTGAGGAGGCTTGTGTGTAAGGATTTAATCTGAGAGAATAATGTCCAAGCCGTGCTTCAGGAGAGGAGTTTGAGCGGATGAAATAAGCTTTACTGCAGCAGCGTTGGAACTCATAAATGAGTGGTTGGAGCATAGGGTGAATGTCATCTGCAGCCACAAGGTCCACCAGTTTGTCCGTATCGTTTTCTCTCAGAGCTGACTGTATATCGTTCCACACAGCCTCCAGGATGGGGAAATGTTCAGTTGATTTAGGGTTTGGCAAGGTTACTTCTTCAGGGTTTACTCTTTGTTGCACACTAAAGGATAGGGGTATTAACTTTTCACATTTCTCTTTGAATGTTTCAAGCCTCTCAGAGTCTGGGCTGCTCTGACAGCGAAGTGGGGTATAATATCTGGTATGGTTGTAATTCCACAGATATTTTGCTGCATAGCTGTTAAATAACACGCTGATTTCCTCAATCATCTGGTGGGCTTTACGCCTCCCTGGCAACCTGTCATCATCGCACTGATAATAAACCCACTCATTCTCCAGTCTTAACTTCCTTTGAGCTTTAGCAAAATGGTAGCCCACAGTGACACAGTCCTCTACTGTGCTGAATGTGGGGGGCTCTCTGTATCTTTGGGTGATGACGTCTTCTGCCTGTTCATATGTAAACTGCATTTGGGACCTGATCGTGGAGAGCAGAAGTTTTGGATCTTCAAGGATCCTGTGTGTTTCTTTTTCCACTTTGAACATCAAGGAGACCGCCCTGTGATCCTGATGAGGCAGAAGGCTGAAACGATGAGTGCTCAGGTTTTTAGGGAACATATGAATGGGTTCTTCCCCGAGGTAATGTGTAGAACCACGTTCTTCTGCAGACCTATCCAGTTCATCACCTGGATTCACATAGCTTGCCACATCTGTAATGTGGATTCCCAGCTCATAATGGTTTCCAATATCTCTAATGCTGATGGCATCATCCAGATCTTTTGCTCCTTCTGGATCAATAGTGAATGTGATTGCATTAGTTATATTCTGTCTCTTTGCACTATATTCGTCTTTGTCTGAAAGATCTTCATATGTCTCCAACGTAGAGTCTTTAACTTCAAATTCCTCCTTCAGCAGCCATAGTTGGTCATTAAAAGGTCCTCCTTTGGGGTAAACATCTGTGATCTTTCCCAAAGGATGATAGCAGCCTTCTTTCCAGCCAATCACCTGGACTAGAAATACCTCATCCCTGACTTCATTAAAGTGGCAAGATCTTTTGATTGTCCAGGATCCGCTGGTTTGTTCCCATATTGGTAAGAAGTTCCGTCTATCTTTTAAGAGAAGAATGGTTATTTTGGTTGCACTTTTATTAAAGGGTGTCATCATCCTTCTTACAAACTTGCCAGAGGTAGCTGGGCGTCTCTTGCTGTGATCTTCTTCCTCAAGGAAGCAAACAAGTTGACGAGCAGCTTGATTTTCCTTGATAATACCGACTACACTGATTGATTGCTTCACAATGGTGTTAATGACCACTTCATCTCCAGTGAAAGCCTTCCCCATTTTGGATTTCCCCTGAATGTTTATATGCTTGGTGGGTTTATGAAATGGTACAACATAACCTCTGTCATAAGACTGCTTAACAAACTTTCCTTTCTTGAAAAACTCAGGTTGTTTTTCACACAACTCCATCAGATCTTCTCGATCATTGGAAACCTTCAATGATTTTCCAACCCTCTGGTGGGTAAAGTTTACTTTACAGTCCAAACTCTCTTCATCTGAACTATATTCAGTTTTCATCTGTTCATACTCATCTCGTAACTCTTGCAGAACTGAGTCACAGATAATGTTGCTCTCATCAACGTCTTCCACCCTCTGAAACCTAGCAGTTTCCTCAACATCTTGCTCAAAGAAACCTTTGGTGTAATGATGTGGTTCTACGCTGTTGTTGCTGATGCAGTGGTTTATGAAGCTTTGCCAGAATCTGGAGCATTTCCCAAAGCAACAGAGGGCTGCAGCATCTCCTACTACAGTCACCTGAGACTGAGCCCTGGTCATTGCAGTGTTTAAAACACGGGCATCATTGAAGAGAGGAAGACCAGACAGGTTGGATTCTTTAAGGCTGTCACGGGTTTGTACAGCTGTCAGAATGACTGCCCTGAACTGTTTGCCTGTTAAAGAATGAAAGAGGTTTGAATTAGGTCAAATTAACACAAGTAGGACTAAATTACAGTTGTGCAGCTAGACTCTGACAATTATTTAACTTTGACATCATACAGGAAATCCTTCAGGATTCAGCCCAGAACTAGATTAAAGTTACCTTGTACATTAGCAAGAGTCTCAACGTTGATGTCAGAGAAGCCTTTTCCTGAGAGCAAGGTTCTAATATGTCGAACCTGTTAAGAAATTGCAATTGAAATGACCATTTGTTTGCTAAATATTTTTACAAGAATCACAAGTATGGCATGTCTTTGCATTTTCTGTTTGTTTTCATCAGGTTTATAATGAAGCAACAGCATAATCAAACAGAACCGTCAAAAACTGAACTCTAACAAATCCACAGTTCAGTTTGGTGCTGGATGATGTGACTGGTCAAAGTTACTTTTAAAGGAGAAGCCTCAAAATCAAAAAAAAAAAATTATGATTTCATACAGTAAGAGACTTTTGTATTTGAGAATAATTAGAAAAATTTTACCTGAGGACCTTCTGACAGAACACAAATGGATCTTAGGTCCTTGGGCCCCCAGTTTGGTGGCCAGTTTTTCAGAATGCCCTTCACAACTGCAGCGACTTCACAAGACTCTTGCTTGTTATACCAAGACATAGACAGGGTATCCAAGTGGCATTCTCCCCGAACATGGTGGAACCGGAGAGCGTGATCATTTGGAGGAGCTGGAACATTTCCTGAAGCTTCAATGACATCATTCTTACCAACATAAAAATGGGTGGAAACAAAGTCCACAATCTCTTTGGTGGAGCGGTAGTTCTGACTAAAAATGATTCTGCTCTTCTGGGCGGCGTCACATTTTTGGCCTTGATAGTAGTGAAACAAGCGAGTGAGGAGAGTGTAGTCTGAACGGCAGTGGTCATCCACAGAGAAGAGCTGGGGTCCCATCTGCATGTGATCTCCAGCGAGAGCAACTCTGGTGTTGGGCCCCGCAAGACTGAGGGCCAACAAAGCTTCACATTCCAGCATCTGAGAGGCTTCATCAATCAGTATGTGGGTGAAGAATCCTTCTGCAAGCTTCAGGTCATGAAACAGTCCTGCCATTGTCGTTGTAGTCACAACTACATTGTGGTTTTTAAGGACAGCTTTTGTAGGAGGCAGAAAAGACTTTCTGTCTTCTGAGAGAAAACAATATTTTAAGGTGATCCCGTCTGTGGCCATCAGAGCATTTTGACTGTTTGCTTTTATCCGAATTGGCTTCAGTGCATTATTTTTACTGATGGAAGGATGGAAGTGAGCTCGGACATACAGGTCTGCAGAACTGAAAGGTACAAAATAGACAAGTTAAAATTCCTGTCAGTTTTAAAGGATATCTGCGTATTTTTGCACAGTTTAATGGATTTTCCTCAGACTATTTAAGCTGTTATATAACAGTAATACAGCAATATAATAGTAACTTAAGAGGAACATGCCCTGCAACAGAGTTTGTACACAGCAACCAGGTTTAAGGCTTCATTCTCAGATGGGCTTTATGCAGTTAACAAGTTTATCTGGGGGAGAATATTCCCAATCCTTCCCTTTGAAAGCATGGACATGCTGACAGGTAATGCCTTGATTAATTAACCTTAATTAGTTTTGGATAACTGTTCTGGTCTAAATACAGCCAAGTTGGTTCATCTCTACCACTAATGCTGGTTGATATGTATGTCTCCCATAAAGATCCCATTGGAAGTGTTCAGCAATATCAGTATAAATTAGTAAAACAGTCCAATTGTAGAAATTACAAATCCTGTGCATGAATTTCAACTATGCAACATTGAACTAAATAATTTGTTCAGATCATGAACAAATAATAATTGATGGCATACTTCCCCACACTGAATTTTATTTTAACCCTATTTATTTTCTAATAATTTGCTCTACTTTAAAACATTAATGATGAAAACATATTGGTTGTTCAAAAACAAATAATTCAACTAAATTTTAGAGTCCTGTTTGAGCAAAAGCAGCATCAATAAAATTACCTAAATATTGAGACAGGAACATTTGTTTTATTCTATATAATTCAATTCAATTCAGTTTTATTTCTATAGCGCCAATTCACAACACATGTCGTCTCAATGTTCTTCACAACAGTCAGGTTCATACATTCTAATTAATCGTAACCATTGAACAGTTCAGTCAGATTCAGTTATTTATTCAAATTGGATAAAAAGTTTTTCTATCTAAGGAAACCCAGCAGATTGCATCCAGTCAGTGACTTGCAGCATTCACTCCTCCTGGATGAGCATGTAGAGACAGTGGACAGTCACTGGTGTTGACTTTGCAGCAATCCCTCATACTGAGCATGCATGTAGCGACAGTGGAGAGGAAAAACTCCCTTTTAACAGGAAGAAACCTCCAGCAGAACCAGAACCAGGCTCAGTGTGAGCGGCCATCTGCCACGACCGACTGGAGGTTTGAAAGAACAGAGCAGAGACACAAAGAGAACAAAGAATCACTGATCCAGGAGTACTTTCTATGGGAAGGAAAAGTAAATGTTAATGGATGTAGCTCCTTTAGTCGTTTTACCTAGAAAGAAAGAACAGATAACTGGACTGATTGGATGCTCTGTTGCTCTGGGTAACGTCACTTCCTGTTTTCGCTGTTGGTGAATTGTTTGGTGTGTGAAGCTCACTCGTTTGATCTGATTTCTCTCTACTGTGATATCTCTTACTTGTTCTAATACATAAGCACGTTAAAACACTTACTTTCTGTTGCTACTTTTAACGTTTGGGGACTCTCCGTGTTTACATGGTTTTTCTAGTAGTGGTAAGGGGTCGCTAGCTTAGCTTTAGCTCCACCATGTCTACCCGTTCTGCTGTTTCTCTCTCTGAGTCTCCTCCTCTCTCCTGCTCTCGGTGTCAGATGTTCAGTTACTCCTCTGCCTCCTTTAGTGATAATTGGACGTGTAATAAATGTAGCATTTTTGTAGCTTTGGAGGCGAGGGTGTTGGAATTGGAGGCCCGGCTACACGCTGTTGAAAAACCAACAGATAGCCGAGGCCCCTTAGCCAGCACGGAGCCACCGAGGGTAGCTCCCCGTAGCAGTCCTCCAGCAGAGCCCGTGCAGCCGGGTCTTCAGGCCGGCTGGGTGACGGTACGTAGAAAGCATAGTCCTAGATCCCAGCCCACAGGTCACCAGGTCTGCGTTTCTAACAGATTTTCCCCGCTCAGTGACACACCCGCTGAGAAGCCAACCCTGGTAATTGGCAGCTCCATAGTCAGAAATGTGGCACTAGAGACACCAGCGACCATAGTCAAATGTCTGCCAGGGGCCACAACGGGCGACATCAAATACTACCTGAAACTGCTGGCTAAGGATCAGCGTAAATACAGTAAAATTGTTATTCACGCTGGCGGTAATGACACCCGGTTATGTCAATCTGAGGTCACCAAAGTTAGTGTTGCTTCGGTTTGTAAGTTTGCCAAAACAATGTCGGACTCCGTCATTTTCTCTGGTCCCCTCCCTGATCGGACCAGTGACGACATGTTTAGCCGCATGCTGTTATTCAACCGCTGGCTGTCTAGGTGGTGTCCAGAAAACGATGTGGGTTACATTGATAACTGGCGAACATTTTGGGGAAAACCTGGTCTGATCCGGAGAGACGGCATCCATCCCACTTTGGATGGAGCAGCTCTTCTTTCAAGGAATCTGGACGAATTAATTAGTTCTCCAAAACTCTGACAACCCAGGGTTCAGACCAGGAAGCAGGATCATAGTTTAACACTCCTCTCTGCAGCTTCTGTACTGCTACCCAGCCATTAACCTATTAAGACAGTGTCTCGCCCACGGCCAAAATTGAATAGATTAAAAAATTATCTAAAAGGAGGAAATCAGGAAAATCTCATAAAAATAAACACAACTCAGACCGAAAAGAAAAATAAAACAATTAAATGTGGCTTACTGAACATAAGATCTCTCTCTTCAAAGACTTTGCTAGTTATTGACCTGATTTGTGACAATCAGATTGATTTATTTTGCCTCACAGAAACCTGGCTGCAGCAAGAGGATTATGTTACTATAAATGAGTCAACTCCTACTAATTATTTGAATTTTCACATTCCTCGAAATACTGGGCGAGGAGGAGGAGTAGCAACCATCTTTCAGTCCGATTTATTGATTAGTACCAGACCAATCAATAGCTACAACTCTTTTGAATATTTAATCCTTAGTTTTCCTCATCCAAATTGCAAAGCACTCAAACCTCTTCTGTTTGTTGTTTTGTACCGTCCACCAGGCCCTTACTCTCAATTTTTAGATCAGTTTTCAGACCTTTTATCTGATTTAGTGTTAAATACAGATAAAGTTATTATAGTGGAGGATTTTAACATTCATGTAGACGCTGAAAGTGATATCCTAAATATAGCGTTTAATGCTATCTTAGACTCAGTTGGCTTTGCACAAAAAATTAACAAACCTACCCACCTTTGTCTTCATTCTCTGGACCTTGTGCTGACATATGGCATTGAGTGTAAAGACATAACAATATTCTCTCATAACCCTGTCCTGTCTGACCATTTCTTGATAACCTTCGAGTTTAATTTAACCGAGTACTGCATTATAGTAGATCATTATCAGGCGATGCTGTAACAACCTTTAAAGAATCTGTTCCACTTTTAATTTCCTCATTATCACTGAAAAACACAGTGGAGGGCAAGAATTTTGTTTCTGCTCCTTCACAAATTGATTCTTTTGTTCATAGTGTTTCTTCATCATTGCGTGATGCATTAGACAATGCAGCCCCCTTGAAAAAGAAGGTAATCATTAATAGGAGGCTAGCTCCTTGGTTTAATTCAGAGCTGCGTAGTTTAAAGCACAATGTCAGAAAATTGGAGAGAAAATGGCGCTCTACACACCTAGAGGATTCCTGCTTAATCTGGAAAAATAGCCTACTGTTGTATAAAAACACTTCACCAAGCTAGAAGAGCTTATTTCTCATCATTAATAGAAGAGAACAAGAATAATCCTAGGTTTCTCTTTAGTACAGTTGCTAAACTTACACAGAGTCATAGCTCTGTTGAGCCATCCATTCCCTTAACTCTTAGCAGTCATGACTTTATGGGATTCTTCTTAAATAAAATTGATTCTATTAAAAAGAAAATCTTTGACATGCTCCCGAAGATGATTACTTCATCCTCAGCAAGTGAGACAACATTGGAAATAACTGCAGAACCTGATCTGTGTTTGGACTGTTCTGATCCTGTGGAGCTTCCTGAGTTACCAGAAATATTAGCTTCATCTAAATCTTCAACTTGTATGTTAGACCCAATCCCAACCAAATTATTTAAGGAAGTGATTACCAGCTCTGATTACCAGCCCCATTTTAGATATGATTAATCTATCTTTAGTAAATGGATCAGAACCACAGGCTTTTAAGTTAGCTGTAATTAAACCTTTACTTAAGACACCTTCGCTTGATCCAGATGACTTGAAAAATTACAGACCTATATTCAATCTTCCATTCTTATCTAAAGTTCTTGAGAAAATAGTTGCTAATCAAATGTGTGAACATTTATACAGCAATGACCTGTTTGAAGAGTTTCAGTCAGGTTTCAGAGCTCATCATAGCACTGAAACAGCTCTGCTGAAAGTCACTAATGATATTCTTATGGCCTCAGATAATGGACTTGTGTCTGTTCTGGTTCTGTTAGATCTCAGTGCTGCATTTGATCCAGTCGACCATAATATTCTCTTAGAAAGGCTGGAATAGGCTGTAGGGATCAGGGGAACAGCGCTAGGCTGGTTTAAATCTTATCTGTCTGACAGATTCCAGTTTGTTCATGTAAATGATAAATCATCTTTAAACTCCAGGGTTAATTGTGGAGTACCACAGGGTTCAGTACTTGGGCCAATTCTCTTTACTATATATATGCTTCCAATAGGTCAAATTATCAGGCAGCATAGGATAAATGTTCACTGTTACGCTGATGATACTCAGCTTTACTTATCCATAAATCCTGATGAACCCAACCAGTTAGATAGACTACAAGCATGTCTAGAAGACATAAAAACATGGATGACTTTAAATTTTCTGCTTCTAAATTCAGACAAGACAGAAGTTGTCATCTTTGGACTGGAGTCTTTAAAAAAGAAACTGCTTAGTAAATCACTTAACCTGGATGGCATTAAATTGACCTCTGATAATAAAGTAAAAAACCTTGGTTTTATTTTTGACCAGGACATGTCATTTAAATCCCATATTAAACAGGTTTCTAGGATTTCCTTCTGTCATCTCCAGAACATTGCCAAAATTAGAAATATCCTGTCCAGGAGTGACGCTGAAAAACTAGTCCATGCATTTGTTACTTCAAGGCTGGACTATTGTAATTCGTTACTATCAGGATGTCCACAAAATGCAGTTAAAAGCCTTCAGCTGATTCAAAATGCTGCAGCAAGAGTTCTGATGAAAATTAAAAAGAGAGATCATATTTCTCCTATTTTAGCTTCCCTTCATTGGCTCCCTGTTAAATCCAGAATAGAATTTAAAATTCTCCTCCTCACATATAAAGCCCTTAATGATCTAGCTCCATCATACATCAGAGATCTGATTGGTCCATATGTTCCTAACAGAGCACTTTGTTCTCAGACTGCAGGTTTACTGGTGGTTCCTAGAGTCTCTAGAAGTAGAATGGGAGGCAGATCCTTTAGTTATCAGGCTCCTCTCCTGTGGAACCAGCTCCCAGTTTTAGTCCGTGAGGCAGACACCCTGTCTACTTTTAAGGCTAGGCTTAAAACTTTCCTTTTTGATAAAGCTTATAGTTAGAGTGGCTTAGTTTATCCTGAGCTATCTTCCTTATTTTTTACCTCTGTCTTCTTCCCTCCCTGTTGGTTGGAGTAAGGGGGAGTCAGGTTTAGCCTAAACCGGCTCAGTTATGGTTGAGGTGCAAACACACCCTCCATTTCTGCTACCTGTATGACCCATTCTCTTTTCCATTGGTTATAATCAGTCTGACAGAGAGAGGTATCCCAATCCTTGTGGTTTTTAGTATAACAATGACCATCAGTGGGACCCTTTGTGGGGTTCCTTGAGACGACATTGTTGTAAATAAGTGCCGTTTAACTAAATAATCTGAACTGAAACTATCTGTGTAGTTATGCTGCTATAGGCTTAGGCTGCTGGAGGACATAACGACCACTTTCACCCTCTTCGCTACATTCTCACACTACTCTCCAATTCTGCATTATTTGCTGTTATTTCAGCTTTTAACTTTGTTCTCTCTTTTCTCTTCCTAGAAGCTACACCTGGCCTGGCTCTGTGTCTACCTGTGACACCTTTCTGGAGAGGGGAATCGTCCAAGCCTCTGCTGGCAACAACTTAATGCTCACCCTCTACCGATGATCCACATGGCCCTGTCTTTCAGTGTTTAAACATTTCTCTCTCCTAGACATGGCTACTGACTGAGCTTCTACTGTGACTAACTCTATGTGCTCTCTTTCAGACTCTAACCTTGAAAACTGGCTCAGAGTTGATCTGTTCTTTCTTTCTAGATGAAACGACTAAAGGAGCTACATCCATTAACATTTACTTTTCCTTCCCATAGAAAGTACTTCTGGATCAGTGCTTCTGTGTTCTTTTTGTGTCTCTGCTCTGTTCTCTAAAACCCCCAGTCGGTCGTAGCAGATGGCCGCTCACACTGAGCCTGGTTCTGGCTCTGCTGGAGGTTTCTTCCTGTTAAAAGGGAGTTTTTCCTCTCCACTGTCGCTACATGCATGCTCAGTATGAGGGATTGCTGCAAAGTCAACACCAGTGACTGTCCACTGTCTCTACATGCTCATCCAGGAGGAGTGAATGCTGCAAGTCACTGACTGGATGCAATCTGCTGGGTTTCCTTAGATAGAAAAACTTTTTATCCAATTTGAATAAAAAGCTAACTCCGACTGCACTGTTCAATTGTTAGGATTAATTGGAATGTATGAACCTGACTGTTGTGAAGTGCCTTGAGACGACATGTGTTGTGAATTGGTGCTATATAAATAAATAAAATAAAACTGAATAAACTCTGAGCCAGTTTTCAAGGTTTTTCAAGGCTCTGAAAGAAAGCACATAGTTAGTCACAGTAGAAGCTCGGTCAATCACCATGTCTAGGAGAGAGAAAGGGTTAAACACTAAAAGACAGGGCTATGTGGATCATTGGTAGAGGGTGAGCATTAAGTTGTTGCCAGCAGAAGCTTGGACGATTCCCCTCTCCAGAAAGGTGTCACAGGTAGACACAGAGCCAGACCAGGTGTAGCTTCTAGGAAGAGAAAAGAGAGAGAACATAAAGTTAAAAGCTGAAATAACAGCAAATAATGCAAAATTGGAGAGTAGTGTGAGAATGTAGCGAAGAGGGTGAAAGTGGTCGTTATGTCCTCCAGCAGCCTAAGCCTATAGCAGCATAACTACAGAGATAGCTCAGGATAACCTAAGCCACTCTAACTATAAGCTTTATCAAAAAGGAAAGTTTTAAGCCTAGCCTTAAAAGTAGACAGGGTGTCTGCCTCACGGACTAAAACTGGGAGCTGGTTCCACAGGAGAGGAGCCTGATAACTAAAGGATCTGCCTCCCATTCTACTTCTAGAGACTCTAGGAACCACCAGTAAACCTGCAGTCTGAGAACAAAGTGCTCTGTTAGGAACATATGGAACAATCAGATCTCTGATGTATGACGGAGCTAGATCATTAAGGGCTTTATATGTGAGAAGGAGAATTTTAAATTCTATTCTGGATTTAACAGGGAGCCAATGAAGGGAAGCTAAAATAGGAGAAATATGATCTCTCTTTTTAATTTTCATCAGAACTCTTGCTGCAGCATTTTGAATCAGCCGAAGGCTTTTAACTGCATTTTGTGGACATCCTGATAGTAACGAATTACAATAGTCCAGCCTTGAAGTAACAAATGCATGGACTAGTTTTTCAGCGTCACTCCTGGACAGGATATTTCTAATTTTGGCAATGTTCTGGAGATGAAAGAAGGAAATCCTAGAAACCTGTTTAATATGGGATTTAAATGACATGTCCTGGTCAAAAATAACACCAAGGTTTTTTCTTTATTATCAGAACCCATCAGGGCAGAACCCATTGTTCCAGTGGAAATTGAGGGACGCATGTTGCCATTTCTCATGGATACTGGAGCCACTTTTTCCACGTTGAATATTCCTCCTTCATCTAATAAAATGTCTTCTCTGATGGGATTCTCTGGGTATAAACAGACTCTGCCTGTATTTACACCTCTTCACACCATGGTTGGAAAACAAAAACTGTTGCATTCATTTGTTGTTTCGCCTGACACACCTGTGAATCTACTCGGCAGAGACATTTTGATTTCATTGGGAGCATCAATACTATGTTCCATAGATGGTTTGGTTGTGACTTTTCTAGATGGAACCACACTGCATGCAGCGGATGGCCCTGAAGCACATCAGTATTTACTGCAGTCTGTAGAGGAGCCTGGTGTGGACATATATTGGGGCTACATTGAGCCTGAAACCCCTTCTAGTGCTGGGCTGATGTCCAGTTTCCTCCTCTGGAAGCCCTGGATTCAGGTCCTGGCTCCTTATGGCCCAACGCCTCTTAGCCATGCCCCCAAACGTGAGATAGGCCGAACCATACGTCGTAGAGATCTGAAATTTGCCACACAGGTAGAGCTCCTCAAATCAAGAAAAAAAATCTATTGGGGGTATGTCCTAAAACGCACAGGAAGTCAGCCATTTTGGGTCAAAGGCTAATTTTGGGCCGTTTTTCACTTTAACTCACCTCGAACTTTAACGCACTCCTCCTAGGGATTTTGAGCTATCAGCTTCATATTTGGTCAATATGCAGTTAAGGCATGGGGGATTAAAAGTTATCAAATTTTGAGTTTTCGGCCATGTTTAGGGGGCGTGGTCGGGACATGAACTTGGCGTTCGCGCCCAAACTAAAAAAAATGCAATAACTTTCCCAAAGAAACGCCAAATCACACCATAGTTGGCATGAAGGAGGACCTTTGGGTTCCTGACGATCCTATAGGGTCATATGCTGACATCATCAAAGCCACGCACCCTGAGAACAAGAAGCCACTTTTTTTACTGAGAAAGGTCGCTATTTGCCTGTCTTCATTCAATTCGCTTCAAACTGTGTCAGGTGACTGATAACTAGTGGGTCTAACTTCGTTTGAAGCACAATGACTTTTCATAAAAGGGCGTGGCCGCGGTGGTGCGGCGAAGTTGGACATCGTGGCCTTACGTTTGGCTTTAATTTCCACATACATCATCTGATCGGCACCAAATTCAATGTGATTGATCCTAGTCCAGTCTCCAACAGAGATCTGATGACATATTTGGTGGGCGTGGCCTAATTCGTCCACAGCGCCTCCTAGAAAATTAAAAAAGATCAGCCCCAAGCCATGCTTTGACCGAGAAATCTGAAATTCGGTACACATATGTATCTTCTCAGGACCTATAAAAAAGTCTCTTGGAGTGTTGATCCAAACCCAACCGAAAGTTGGCCTTTTGGATTGAAGTTGCCATTTTAACCCTTTCTATCCCAGATATCTGAGCGAACTCCTCCTACAGCTTTAGACTTAGAGACTAGAAAATCACTCAGTATACTCTTAAGGCATTGGGGATCAAAGGTTATCAAAAGCTTTTTGATACATGAAAGTGTGTGGGCGTGGCCATGCCTCAAAATATGACTTCTCACCATAAAAGACGAAATTGATATACATGGGTTGGACAATGAAACTGAAACACCTGGTTTTAGACCACAATAATTTATTAGTATGGTGTAGGGTCTCCTTTTGCGGCCAATACAGCGTCAATTCGTCTTGGGAATGACATATACAAGTCCTGCACAGTGGTCAGAGGGATTTTAAGCCATTCTTCTTGCAGGATAGTGGCCAGGTCACTATGTGATCCTGGTGGAGGAAAACGTTTCCTGACTCGCTCCTCCAAAACACCCCAAAGAGGCTTAATAATATTTAGATCTGGTGACTGTGCAGGCCATGGGAGATGTTCAACTTCACTTTCATGTTCATCAAACCAATCTTTCACCAGTCTTGCTGTGTGTATTGGTGCATTGTCATCCTGATACATGGCACCGCCTTCAGGATACAATGTTTGAACCATTGGATGCACATGGTCCTCAAGAATGGTTCGGTAGTCCTTGGCAGTGACGCGCCCATCTAGCACAAGTATTGGGCCAAGGGAATGCCATGATATGACAGCCCAAACCATCACTGATCCACCTTCATGCTTCACTCTGGGCATGCAACAGTCTGGGTGGTACGCTTCTTTGGGGCTTCTCCACACCGTAACTCTCCCGGATGTGGGGAAAACAGTAAAGGTGGACTCATCAGAGAACAATACATGTTTCACATTGTCCACAGCCCAAGATTTGCGCTCCTTGCACCATTGAAACCGACATATGGCATTGGCCTGAGTGACCAAAGGTTTGGCTATAGCAGCCCGGCCGTGTATATTGACCCTGTGGAGCTCCTGATGGACAGTTCTGGTGAAAACAGGAGAGTTGAGGTGAGAGTTTAATTCTGCCGTGATTTGGGCAGCCGTGGTTTTATGTTTTTTGGATACAATCCGGGTTAGCACCCGAACATCCCTTTCAGACAGCTTCCTCTTGCGTCCACAGTTAATCCTGTTGGATGTGGTTCATCCTTCTTGGTGGTATGCTGACATTACCCTGGATACCGTGGCTCTTGATACATCACAAAGACTTGCTGTCTTGGTCACAGATGCGCCAGCAAGACGTGCACCAACAATTTGTCCTCTTTTGAACTCTGGTATGTCACTTTAGCAGAATAAAGTTGGAGAGAAAATGCAAAAATGAATCTGTCTCACTCAAGTTCATTGTCCAGATGAGCATTTACATACAATAATGGTAACGAACAGTACAAATTATAGAATGAATATAAGGAACTAGATCATTTTGCAACTTTATTGAGCCAGAAAGTTAAAAGTGCCATGATAAATTACACTTAGATACTGTTTTACAACTAATAATATTGTGTGTTGGGTTGTTTTGAGTCTGTGTCATTTTCTTGTGAATAATTTTAAGACCTGCAATCTTAATCCTTAAGAAAACTTTCTAACTTTCTCTATTTTTGGCTGCAGACAGGATCCTATCAGTCCAAAGTGACCTCCCAATGGACAACTTTTGAGTCCTCCATCAGAGCTTGTAACTTCAATACCAGTGCATTTAAAACTCCATTCTGTTTTGAGTGCTTTCTTCTACCAAGGCTAGACTCAGTGACTCATTACCCTTGATCATTTAGGGGCAAGTGACTATTTGTTTCACGTTTGGTTATTACGCTATTACAGTCATACATATGGATGCTGTATTGTCAAGATTTATGCTGCTTTGGGAGCATATAGACAATTAATATGATATTTTTAGTCATTTCACAGATTGTCAAAATAAGGTGAGATCTTTCCATGTAATCCAGGCAACATTTAGTAACTGCTCACAGTTAACTCCATAAAAGTTACAATAAAAATCCTTATATCCTTATGTGTAATCCATGTAATAATTAGTAAAACACACAGTTGAAGCAGTGAGGAGTGAAACAAGCATGTTCTCATATTCTGGAGCTGAGAGACTGGAGAGGCCTGTGTGGAGCCACATATTATCTGTCACATGTTATCTGTCTTATCTTTTGCAAAAATATCCAAAGAAATGATGTATGATGATTTTATATTCTTTCACATGTATTGAACAAAATTAGTAGTCTTTGATTAACAAGTTAAAAGATGTATGATTGAAATGTGGTTAAGAACTGAGAATTAGAGGAAAAAAACATTAAGGTTTGACATTCTCAATCAGCTATATATGAAAGAAATATAACATTAATCATTTGTAAAGCATGAATAAAAAGAATGAAGTGATGGTTTTGCAACGGTGTTTTAAAGTGAATGCTGAAAGCTGAAGAATGAAATGTGTAATACTGTGTAAAGTTTAAAACTGAGCAGATTAGAGAAAGAACTGTAGGATGACTAGGAGTGACGAGAGCCAGCTGTATGCTGACAGCGATGGGAGGATGCGACTACAGACCAGCGTGGCTATTTTTGGCATCTCCAAGGCTGAGAAGCAGAATCAGTAGGTCACAATGACCATGACTAAAGTATTGAGCAATAATCAAGAAGCTGAGCTGAATAGGTTGCGCAATAACTAAGAAGCCTAATAAGGGCCTGACTGGTGAAGGCATCAAGCGCTATAAAAACTATGATGAGAGCAGAAACGGGGTTGTTTCCTCGCAGAAGACCAGCGAACAAGATCTGACGGAGAAAATAAGCTTGGATGGAAAAGGAACAGAGACACAGCCCCACTGATCAACTGCATTAAAAAACAGGATCAACCCGTGAGCCCAGAACGGACTGTGCCTCAATATTAAGAATCTGATTTCATCTAAAGCCTTTTTATCCAGACAACAGAAGTGAACTTGATCGATGAACAGCTGATTGCTCTAAGTTTCAGGCTTCTGGAAGTCCTGAATCAACTTCATTTATGTCTCCGGGTTTCCTTCAACTCTTCAGCCTCTAGAAACTACTGTCTTCAGAGACATATAACAACAAAGATCCTGTTTAACCATCAAAGCCTGGAGCATCAGTGCCTGCCACTTAAAGGAAGAAAACTGAAGATTAAGTCGTATTTCCTTCAGGAAACCACTCGTTACCAGAAGAATCTTCTCCATCAGGTGGATGGATGAGCCTCCGTCTTCAAAGCCTCTCCAAACTCACTAGATTCAGCATCAGGGAAAGACAGGTTGAGTTGATTGATTCATTTCTATTATTGAAATTATTTTGTGTTGCTGAATTGAAGCTGTTACTGACCCCTGCAAAAGCATTACTAATTAAAGAAAGCATATAAAATTCTAGTTCAATCGTGGACATTCAATTATTTGAGTCACTGTATTGTTGGTTTTTCATTGGTGGTAAAAAGTCTTGTTGCCTGGTTCTAAGATATTTTAGGAGGTTTTTATAGGTTGCCTTAATCAAGTTTGTTAAAACAGCGCCCTTAGGGCTCATGCTGAGCTACTAAAATCAACCTAGCCCATATACCAAGAGCCTGTTGTAAAATTAGGGAATGAGCAGCCATGAACAAAAGTGACTGTTGAAGGTGTGGATGACTGTGATAGGCTACCCGGTCGCCCAGACCTCCAGTTGAAGAAGGGCGAGACTTTTGGATGAAGGCTGTCAGAGGCTAGGCGAGTTATTTCCTGACACCAGCTTAAACAGAACTTTCAGTAAACCTGCTCAGTAAGATCTTTCAGGTTTAGGGAAGTCCGGACCTGTTAGATGGAGAGCTGGATTGAGCAATCCCTTTAGACATGGGAAAGTAGGAGGGAGGGGTTAGCTCATCGGACAACGAAAAGATGGTATGTAAAATGTTCTTATCAGTGATAGTCAGTACCTTGGTTAAATATGGGCATCTCCAAAATATTTAGATCTAATAGTTGCTAAAGTAAAATGTATGCCAAACCACTTATGTTCCACATGTATTGGACTGTTTTTTTAGCGGTAAAATACTGGCAGCTGTGGTTGCCTGGAATTTACCGTGAAATTTAATTGGTCAAAATAAAATGTAATTTGTTACAAAATTTAACTTTTTTTATCGACGTAGACTTTAATAAGATTTACCATATTTCTGTTGTTTTGAATGTTATTTACCATAACAGGGTTTATCCCATTACTGTTACATTAACAACAAATTACTGTAAAAATCTACATTAAACCTGTCGTTTTTACAGCCGATAACTGTAAAAATCTATGGAAATGTTATTTTCACAAGAAAATACAATATAAGGGTTTACAGTACTTGTTTTTTTTTTTCTACAATAATTTTCAGTGAAAAAATGTTTTCTATAGCAAAATTTAAGGTTACCAAACCAATATAACGTTTTCTCTTCTATCGACTGGACTTTTTTTTTAACGGTACATTCCTAGCAACCACAGTTGGCGGTATTTTACCATAGTTTTGACTTTTTTTTTTTTTTTACAGAGTACTCTGAATGCTCAGGGCCAGGGACTGCTTCTTACTTTAATGGGGGAGCCAACCAAGGAGCCCTAGAGGAGCTGCAGAGCTGGGTGCTTGGCTCATTCCACCATTGAGACTAGATAGGCTGCTGTGTGGTTAAGATCGGGCTCTGATGATAGCCTTTGGTCTTAACATGCAAACTACAGTGACAAAGGATCTGGCTGGGCCAGAGCTTTTAGCATGTTCCTCAAAAATGGGTAGACATCACCAGAAACTGCAGAAAGTTGCTACTATTGGACACAACAAGAGGTGTGGACCTGTACCTACCATTGAGACAGGGTTTGCCACTTACTTTATCCCAGAGTAAAATATACAATCAATATACCGTAGATTTTACAGTAAATGTGGAAGAACTGCTATCAACAAATGCAAATAACAGCATTACCAATAATGCTATAAGATATGAAACAGGCAAGAATTCAATAAAAAAGACTTCTCGGGCTAATATAATAATAATAATATTGGGCATAATTATGAACTTTGTTCCTCGTATGACGATACAGTGCTGCTCTGTATGAAAGTGGTAGACTTGAATAAACACTATAAGTGAAATATGAAACCCAGTATCAGGCCACGTATCAGGATGACAAACTTTAGGCCGTGGCTGGAAAACCTGAGCAAGGTGCAAGGAATTGAAAGCTCATTGCCTGGTTAATTCTTATTTCATGTTAGTGTCTCTTTCTGAACTGCTGCACCACTATGCACCAGTTAGCCCACTCAGGTTAGCAGATCAGATTATTTTAAAAGCTGTGCAGCAAAGCCCTGGATGCTTTGCTCCTTCAGACCAGGCAGCTTCCATCTATGAAGCTTTTTAAATCTCATTTAGCTCAGCTGTCTTCTGGCCATTAACACAACGCTCTTTTATTTGATCTAACTTCATTTTTTAAAAACTTTTTTTTCTACTTTGTGATTCTGTTTGAACTGACTTACAATTTCTGATTGTTGTTTCTGCATTTTTTTGAGTTTGCTGACTGGATGCTGGTCAACAGTTTAACAAGTTTAAAAAGTGCTCAATTAAAAAAACTGTTGGAAATTTTGTCAAATTCACAAAAATTTCCTCCGTAACTTTCTGTACAGTACCCGTTACCTGTTGGTGTGAGTGCAGATCAAGACTTTGTTCTGAGGATCCTTGCCAAGTTCGATGGCTGCTGTTGCGATGGTGAAGGTCTTCCCTGTTCCAAAAGGTCCATAAATGAGCAGAGGTGCAGTGAAGCTTCTTCCATCATGGTTCCCCGTAATGAAGCCAAGTGCAGACTGCTGTTTGGAGTTCAGGCTCTCGTAGGTGATATCACTGACAGGAACTCCACAATTCTTAAGGTCTGGTAGGACTCTGCTAGTATCTGGAAGCAGGTCTACAGCTTTGTGCAGAGAACATAAGGTGTGGCGATCCAACTGAAACTGCACCTCCATTTGATATGATTTATTGTGTTTGAGTGCAAGATCAGAGCAGCATTGTTTAAACAGTTGAAGGTGTATTTGGTTCTCCCTGGTAATGAGTTGCAGAACTCTGGCTTCATAAACCTTGGAGTTTGGATGGTGGGAGTCTAAAGGAGCTATGAGGGCTGACTGGACACTTCGTTTCAGTGCCAGTCCTTCAGGACTGTCGATGGTGAGCTTATAAGGAATGGAAACAGAACAGAAAAGTTCTCCCTGAGGAGCAAACTCCATTCCAAACTTTGGACTGTCCAACCTATCCATTGTTGTAATCTGTCCACAAACATTCAGTCTAAAGGAAAGAACACCAAAGACTGTTTTAAAAGCAGAAACCATTTTGAAACTTGTTAGGGAAAGCTGTTAAACACCAGGACTTTACCTTGAAACTACTTGGTCCTCAGCTCGCTCCTCATTGTACAGGAACTCATGCATTTTTGCCTTGTAGTTTTCATCTGTCAGTGCGGTTTGGTTGTTACAAGAGGGCTTGTAGTGAATGTTCAGCTGTGGAGGCTTGTACTCCTTCAACAAGTCCTCCTGTTTCTCTGTCCTGCAGGAACAGGGTATTATAACCCTGTTCCCTCGAGTCCAGCGCTTTGCACTTTGAAGAATAACCCCATGATTTAATGCTGGGTCCTTGGTGTCGTCCAGTAACTGCTGGCCAATCCTTACCTTAAGTTTCCTCAAGAGGACTGGCCTCATTTCAAAATCTAGCACCAACCACTGTTCATACAGGCCTCGGTGTGTAGATGTAAAAGATACGGTGATGGCATAGGTCATGTTTTTACTGATGAACCTTTCACCTTTAGAGTAGATGCATGGTTCAGAGCTGTTCTCAGCAAGGCTGAATGAAGCTCCTGGTTCCTGCTTCAGCAGTGCCACATGCACCAACTGTCGCTGTGAAAACACAAGACAAGTGGAGTGTGAGCTATGATACAGATTAGAGATAATATGTTTAAAGATGCAAAACCTCAAAACAATAGCACAGTCTAACTTTAAAGTGTCTTCAAAGTTGTAAGATAAATCAGCTGCAGATATACCTCATAAGACCAGGAGTCAGTACTCTAGTAACACATCAATGCTTCCTTCTGGTTCTAAGCTGAGCTTTCTAAGGTCTGCAGGAACCCAGACATGTAGAAACTAATGGTGAGTATCTGACTCAGGCATGACCACTGCAGGTCTGGAATATTGACCCTAATCAGAACCCTACCACAGATAACAGTATAATTTAAGATGCTGATACAGAAACATATTTTGGCTGCCTTTGTTCTTCATTGTTTGTAGGTAAATTACAAGTGTGAAGTTATCAACCTACATTCCCTACGAGCTCTGCTGCTACAGTGCTACATCTGCTAATAAAACATGAGATGTTTTGATATGGAGACAATCCAGTGTACGAGTGGTAGATGAATGCACCATCAGAAGACTCCTCTAGGCCCAGTACCGATGCTTGGAGACATGTCTGCTACTGTAAACATTCTCATGACATTTGGGGCTGGTTTAATGCTGCAGACAGCTTGATTTAGATGTAAACTACAGATGAAGTTCAGTGTTGAGCAAGCTATATTCCTTATTGTGCTTCCCTCCAAAATGATGCCACAGATGGTTACCTTGGTAGTTCGCTCGCTTGTATTTTCTGTTTTTCAGTTGTATCCTGCTGCTGTACTACAGACACTTTTACAAGAGAGCAACTTCTAAGCATCAGGGAGTCCTATCTGGGCGCTTTCTTCCCAGTCTTCAATGAACCAGGCAGTCTTTGGAGATCCTGGCTTGTATCACGGCAGAGGTATCTACTGGATACGCAGGAGAGTTACATCGGCAGGTAAGCTCGTCAAACTCCTCAAGAGGGGACCGCCTGCACTGCTACCATCCATCTAGCTTGCGGACATCCACACCCTGGCACAGAAAACAGATGAGCTGCTCCTTCTCTGCACAAGGAACTGGGACATCTGCCAATATGCTGCACTATGCTTCACTGAAACCTGGCTTGGTGAACACAACCCCCCGACAGCACCCTTCGGGCTTCCAGATGTTTCGTGTGGACGGCAAGCAGAGCTCTCGGGGAAAACAGAGGAGGTGGGTTCTGCTTTTATATAAACAAAGGCTGGTGAAGTGATGTCACATTGCTAAAGGACATAAAGATATATGCAGAATATATCTTATAACACAAAAAACATAAAAGAAACCCAGAGAGCAAAGCGTACCGGAGTCAAATTCCTCGTTTGTTGTATGTACAAACTTGGCAATAAAGCTGATTCTGATTCTGAAACCTGTAGTCCTAACCTAGAGTCACTTTTTCTAAACTACAAACCCTTTTATTCACTGAGGGACGTCTCCTTGTTCATTCTGGTTGGTGTTTACAATCCTCCATCCTGCACTTCAGAAGTAGAAAGAGAGCTCGCTGACCTGATAACTGACCTGGATAAAAAATATCCAGGCTCTCTCATTGTTCTTAAGGATTTTAACAGAGCAAATCTCTCTCATGGACTACCTCGATATAGGCAGCGTGTTATTGTGCAACCAGAGAGGGTTAGGACTCTGAACACTGCCTGATTCACCTCATACCAACTTACAGGCAGAATTTGAAACCCTCTAAGCCTGTGGTTCAGACTGTTAGGAAATGGACTCATGAGTCAAAACAGATGATACAGAACTGCCTTAATTGCACAAATTAGAATGTTTTTGGAGCTTCTGCTACTGATTTAAACCAACTAACTGATGTAGTGACTTTATACTTCAGCTATGGGTGAGGACGTGTATTCAGACCAAGGCACTTAACCTCAAGTTGCCTACCGATCTGCATATCGGTGTATGAATGTGTGAGCGTTAGTGAGTGCGATTGGGTGAATGTGGCTCTAGTGTAAAGCGCTTTGAGCTGTCTGTATGACTGGAAAAGCGCTACATAAGTTCAGTCCATTTACCATTCACCATTCACAGACCTGAAGTGGTCTAATAGAGTAGCGCACTCTGGAGATCGACAAAAATACTGAGACTGAACAAATGCCTGGTGTTGGGGAACTTCAAAAACACACTATTAATTTAACAGAAAGGGCCTCGCCTGAAAAACTTGATAAATTACAAAATGATAGATAGCACTGAATGGTAATATTGCAAAATCATATTGGTCGTGGTTTTTAACTATTTTTATTGATTGCCTTTTTCCTCCTTCATTTGTATATACAGGGGTTGGACAATTAAACTGAAACACCTGTCATTTTGTGTGGGAGGTTTCATGGCTAAATTGGACCAGCCTGGTAGCCAGTCTTCATTTATTGCACATTGCACCAGTAAGAGCAGAGTGTGAAGGTTCAATTAGCAGGGTAAGAGCACAGTTTTGCTCAAAATATTGAAATGCACACAACATTATGGGTGACATCTCAGAGTTCAAAAGAGGACAAATTGTTGGTGCACGTCTTGCTGGCGCATCTGTGACCAAGACAGCAAGTCTTTGTGATGCATCAAGAGCCACGGTATCCAGGGTAATGTCAGCATACCACCAAGAAGGACCAACCACATCCAACAGGATTAACTGTGGACGCAAGAGGAAGCTATCTGAAAGGGATGTTCGGGTGCTAACCCGGATTGTATCCAAAAAACATAAAACCACGGCTGCCCAAATAACAGCAGAATTAAACTCTCACCTCAACTCTCCTGTTTCCACCAGAACTGTCCGTCAGGAGCTCCACAGGGTCAATATACACGGCCGGGCTGCTATAGCCAAACCTTTGGTCACTCATGCCAATGCCAAACGTCGGTTTCAATGGTGCAAGGAGCGCAAATCTTGGGCTGTGGACAATGTGAAACATGTATTGTTCTCTGATGAGTCCACCTTTACTGTTTTCCCCACATCCGGGAGAGTTACGGTGTGGAGAAGCCCCAAAGAAGCGTACCACCCAGACTGTTGCATGCCCAGAGTGAAGCATGCGGGTGGATCAGTGATGGTTTGGACTGCCATATCATGGCATTCCCTTGGCCCAATACTTGTGCTAGATGGGTGCGTCACTGCCAAGGACTACCGAACCATTCTTGAGGGCCATGTGCATCCAATGGTTCAAACATTGTATCCTGAAGGCAGTGCCATGTATCAGGATGACAATGCACCAATACACACAGCAAGACTGGTGAAAGATTGGTTTGATGAACATGAAAGTGAAGTTGAACATCTCCCATGGCCTGCACAGTCACCAGATCTAAATATTATTAAGCCTCTTTGGGGTGTTTTGGAGGAGCGAGTCAGGAAACGTTTTCCTCCACCAGTATCACGTAGTGACCTGGCCACTATCCTGCAAGAACAATGGCTTAAAATCCCTCTGACCACTGTGCAGGACTTGTATATGTCATTCCCAAGATGAATTGACGCTGTATTGGCCGCAAAAGGAGGCCCTACACCATACTAATAAATTATTGTGTTCTAAAACCAGGTGTTTCAGTTTCATTGTCCAACCCCTGTAGTTCATTAGTTTCTTTATTCCTTAATTTTGCTTGTTAGTTTTAGTGTCATGATGTATGGTTGTGGTAGTATCAACGAGCAAGAAGACTTCCAGGTACAACAGGAAGTTGAGTTTAATGATCCTCACTCACAGATCCAGGCAAACGTGAAAAGTTCGAAAACTGACAGGCAAACCAAGAACATAAGGATCCAGAACCAGGCCGATACACAAAGTAGCCGAACCAGGCATAACGGAGCAACACAGGATGTCAACTACAAGGAACCAGCGATAAACAATGACAACTAAAGAGCTTAAATACAAATGGAAATGAAGGGTGAACCAAAACAAAAACAGAGTTCAGGCGGGACACCCAGAGGTCATGGATGCTTTGTTCAGACGGGTGGCCGGGAGAACAGGAGGAGGGCTGTGGAGCTCGGGAGACTTGGAACCACGGTGAGCTCTAGTGAGCCAGGCAGGAACCGCTGGAACCCTGGAGATTGGCAGCGAGCCGTGAATATCTGCGGCAATGGCCAGAGGATCTGCAGCGACACCCTGGAGATCTGCCGCAGAACTGATGAGGCTCCAAAAACGGAGGAGGTTCATTGATGAACCAACACACAAGAAGGCTTCCAGGAACAACAGGAATGAAGGTGAGTCGAGTTTAATGATCTTTACACAGATCCAGACAGACGTTAAAGGCCAAAACCAAGAACATAGTGATCCAGAACCAGACCAGGACACAAAGTAGCCGAACCAGGCATAACAGTGCAACACAAGTTGTGAACAACAAGGAACTAGCGATAAACAATGACAACTAAAGAGCTTAAATACAAATGGAAATGCAGGGTGAGCCAAGAAACAAAGAGACAAGGTAATCAAGGGAAACTAGGAACAGGTGTAGAACACACTGCAGGGTAACAGAGGGAGTGAGACTAATTAACATAATAAACACAGAACAGAAGGTAAACAAAGCACCACACTAAGTGAAATGAACAAAAACACAAACACAAAACCTAGACACATGCTGGATATGACATTTAGTTGAACTGTTATAGTGTAGTAAAGAGTTTGTTAAACGAAATATGTTTAACTTTGGATTGAAATATATTTTTAAATAAATTCTTATATTTTAAGAAATTGTGTGCATTTATTCCATGGATGTGCAGAGTTTGCTGTTCAGTAGGGCCAGAGCTTGATTCACCCTTTTATCTATTGTCCTAATGCAACAACCATGTTGGACCGGTATTCACAGGACAACACTTAACAGATCAAATGGTCATTTAATTAAATGTAAAATAATAAAGACATCCTAATAATTCCAATACTTCCACCCAGGACTTGTACAGGTCTAGGGTTAGAAAAGGCAGCTAAGATCTCTGCAGACCCCACACACCCTGGACACAGGTTGTTTAGTCTTTTACCTTTAGGTTAGTGCTAGAGAGACAGTTTCTCTGTGGCGCTGTGTTTTTGGAGACTAAAGTCCTTTGTTGTGCACACAAACTCTGCCAATATAGTTAATTGTGATTATTGCTTTTGAACAAGGCTGCATTAGGATTTGGTCTGTAATCGTACTTGTAGTCCTTGTCTTCCTCTTATCCAGGCCTGGGTCGCAGGGGCGGCAGACTATGTAGAGAAGCCCCGACTTTCCTCTCCCCTGTCACCTCCTCTAGCTCCACTAGGGGAAGCCCAATGTGTTCCAGGCAAGATACATAGTCCCTCAGCATGTCCTGGGCAATCCCCTCAAATGACTCCTCTCGAAATGAAGGAGCAGTGGCTCTACTCTGAGCTCCTCCCTGATGGCTGAGCTTCTCACCCTACATCTAAGGGAGTGCCTGGCCATCCTGTGGAAGAAGCTCATTTCAGCTTATATCTTCTTTTGGTAATGACCCACAGCTCATGCCCATAGGTAAGAGTAGGAACGTTAACTGACCAGTAAATCGAGAACTTTGGTTTTCGGCTCGGCTCTCTCTTCACCACAACAGACCAGTACAGCATCATAATTACTGTGGCGGCCGCACCGACCTGTCTGTCGATCTCCCTCCATTCTCCCCTCACTCATCCACAAGACCCCTAGACTCTTGAGGAGTTGAGCACTTGAGGCAGGAGCTCCACTCCAACCTGAAAAGGGCAAGCCACCTTGTTTCCTGTTGAGAACCATTGCCTCGGACGGAGGAGATGACTGTCATCCCAGCTGCTTCACACTCAACTGCGAACCACCCCAGTGCATGCTGTTGTTTTTGGCTAGAGGGGCGCAGCAGGACCACGTAATGTGCAAAATGGAGAGACTGAATCCAATGGTCCACAAACCCGACATCCTCCGGCCATTGGCTGGGCCAAGAACTCCGGTCCATAAAAGTTAAGAACAGGACCGGTGACAAAGGGCAGCCCTGCCGGAGTCCAACATGCACCAGGAACCGGTCTGACTTAATGCCCGCAATGCAAACCAAACTCCTGCTCCACTTGTACAGAAACCGGATGGCCCCTAATAAAGACCCTCCGATTCCATACTCCTGAAGTGTCCCCCACAGGGCACCATGAGGGACACGGTTGAATGCCTTCTCCAGGTCCACAAAACGAGGTCAGCAGCTCCCCATCCCCACTGTAAACAGTATTGGCAAAGCACTGCATCTCTCTCCTGAGGCGCTGGACGGTTTGCCTGAATTGCTTTGAGGCTGACTGGTAGTCCTGCTCAAAGGCCTCACTGAACTCCTCCCAAGCTTTGATTTGGTCTACCTTATTGTTCTTTAACAGCAGACTTCAGCGATAGCCACAAGCCCTCTCTGGATCGTTTTTGTGCCGCTTTTCTGGTAAACCGTAGAGTTCCATTCAGAAATTCCTTTATACCCCTAATACACTGCTCAAAAAATAAAGGGAACACTTAAACAACACAATATAACTCCAAGTAAATCAAACTTCTGTGAAATCAAACTGTCCACTTAGGAAGCAACACTGATTGACAATCAATTTCACATGATGTTGTTCAAATGAAAAAGACAACAGGTGGAAATCTTTGGCGATTAGCAAGACACTCAATAAAGGAGTGGTTCTGCAGGTGGGGACCACAGACCACTTCTCAGTACCGATGCTTTCTGGCTGATGTTTTGGTCACTTTTGAATGTTGGTGGTGCTTTCACACTCGTGGTAGCATGAGACGGACTCTACAACCCACACAAGTGGCTCAGGTAGTGCATCTCATCCAGGATGGCACATCAATGCCAGCTGTGGCAAGAAGGTTTGCTGTGTCTGTCAGCGTAGTGTCCAGAGCCTGGAGGCGCTACCAGGAGACAGGCCAGTACACCAGGAGACGTGGAGGAGGCCGTAGGAGGACAACAACCCAGCAGCAGGACCGCTACCTCCACCTTTGTGCAAGGAGGAACAGGAGGAGCACTGCCAGAGCCCTGCAAAATGACCTCCAGCAGGCCACAAATGTGCATGTGTCTGCACAAACGGTTAGAAACCGACTCCATGAGGATGGTATGAGGGCCCGACGTCCACAAAGGGAGGTTGTACTCACAGCCCAACACCGTGCAGGACGCTAGGCATTTGCCAGAGAACACCAGGATTGGCAAATTCGCCACTGTCGCCTTTTGCTCTTCACAGATGAAAGCAGGTTCACACTGAGCACATGTGACAGACGTGACAGAGTCTGGAGACACCGTGGAGAGCAAGCGGCTGCCTTCAACACCCTTCAGCATGATGGATGTTGCAGGGGGTTGTAGGTTTGGCAGTGGGTCAGTAATTGTGTGGGGTGGCATTTTTTTCCATGTGCTTGCCAGAGGTAGCCTGACTGCCATTAGGTACCGAGATGAGATCCTCAGACCCCTTGTGAGACCATATGCTGTTGATGTTGGCCCTGGGTTCCTCCTAATGCAGGACAATGCTAGACCTCATGTGGCTGGAGTGTGTCAGCAGTTCCTGCAAGATGAAGACATTGAAGCTATGGACTGGCCCGCCTGTTCCCCAGACCTGAATCCGATTGAGCACATCTGGGACATCATGTCTCGCTCCATCCACCAACATTACGTTGCACCACAGACTGTCCAGGAGTTGGCTGATGCTTTAGTCCAGGTCTGGGAGGAGATCCCTCAGGAGACCATCCGCCGTCTAATCAGGAGCATGCCCAGGCGTCGTAGGGAGGTCATACACAATACTGAGCCTAATTTTGATTTGTTTCAAGGACATTACATCAAAGTTGGATCAGCCTCAAAGTTGGATCAGCCTCTAGTGTGTTTTTCCACTTTAATTTTGTGTGTGACTCCAAATCCAGGCCTCCATTGGTTAATAAATTTGATTTCCATTGATGATTTCTGTGTGATTTTGTACAGAACAAAGTATTCAACGAAAATATTTCATTCATTCAGATCTAGGATGAGTTATTTGAGTGTTCCCTCTATTGTTTTGAGCAGTGTATATACACATACAAGATCACCAGTGGCACAATTGTTGGTGACCCACAGTTGACATCCAGCAGAAGTCCTGAGGTCGGGAATCAAACCCTGGATGGCTACATAAAGGACTCTGTATATGAGGTACCTGCTCTGCTACATGCCAACTCGACAACTTAGTATGTCTGATGTGCTACAATCATCATTTCTAGGAAAAAGGTTTATTTGCCAGTCGGTCATGGTAAATGGTAAATCGCTTGCACTTACATAGTCCTCAGACTTTATCAAGGCTCCAGAGACCTCAAAACTCTTTACACTATAGTCAGTCACCCACCCATTCCCAAACTGACTAAACTGTAGCCACAGCTGTGCTGGGGCAGACTGACAGAAGTGAGGCTGCCATTCAATGCGAGCCACTGGGCACTCTAACCACCATCAGCAGGCAAGGCGGATGGAGTTTCCCTCCCAAGGACACAGCGACTGAGACGGACAGAATCAGAATCAGAATCAGCTTTATTGCCAAGTTCGTACATACAAACAAGGAATTTGCCTTCGGTACACTTTGCTCTTTTGTTCTGTTTTTGCATTACAGAATATACAAATTTACAATGTACAATATACACATATCTAATAAAAAGGTGCATTTGCAACATCTGTATGCTGTTGTTTTGTACTCTATTAAATGTTCATCAGAGAAACAGCCTGGAGGAAGAAACTGTCTCTGTAGCGGCTGGTTTTAGTGAACAGTGCTCTGTAGCGCCACCTGAAGGTAAAACTCTAAACAGTTTATGTGCAGGTTGTGTGGGGTCAGCTGAGATTTTGGCAGCTCTTTTCCTGACCCTTGACCTGTATAAGTCCTGGATGGAGGGAAGGTCAGCCCTGATTATTCTCTCTGCAGTCCTGATTATTCGTTGCAGTCTGGACCTGTCCTGTTTTGTGGATGATCCAAACCACACTGAGATGGATGAAGACAGGACAGATTGAATGATGGCAGTGTAGAAGATGACCAGCAGCTCCTGTGGAAGGTTGAACTTCTTGAGTTTCCTCAGGAAGTACAGTCTCTGCTGGGCCTTCTTTCGAACAGTGTCTATGTGTGAAGACCATCTCAGGTCCTCAGAGATGGTGGTTCCTAAGAACCTGAAGTGGTCCACGGCCGATACAGTGTTGTTGAGGATGGTGAGGGGGGTGTATGGGGGTGGTGTTCTCCGAAGGTCCACCACCATTTCCACAGTCTTGAGTGGGTTCAGTTCAATGTTGTTCTGACTGAACCAGTGTACCAGCCGATCTACCTCCTGTCTGTATGCAGACTCATCACCGTCCTGGATCAGTCCAATGACAGTGGTGTCATCTGCAAACTTAAGGAGTTTCACGGACGAGTCCAATGAGGTGCAGTCATTTGTGTACAGAGAGAAGAGGAGTGGGGATAGAACACACCCCTGGGGGGCACCAGTATTTATTGATCTGGATCAGGAGAAGATGCTCCCCAGTCTCACCTGCTGCTGTCGGTCCATCAGGAAGCTGTTGATCCACTGACAGGTGGAGGCTGGGACGTTGAGCTGGGTGAGCTTCTGGTGGAGGATGTCTGGTATGATGGTGTTGAAGGTGGAGCTGAAGTCTACAAACAGGATCCTGGCGTACGTCCCTGGATGGTCGAAGTGTTGCAGGATGAAGTGTAGACCTAAGTTAACAGCATTATCTGCCGACCTGTTTGCTCGGTAAGCAAACTGCAGGGGGTCCAGCAGGGGGCCTGTGATGTCTTTCAGCTGCTTCAACACCAGCCGCTCAAAGGATTTCATGACCACAGACGTCAGGGCTACAGGCCTGTAGTCATTTAATCCTAGGATGGTGGGTTTCTTGGGAACTGGGATGATGGTGGATCGTTTGAGGCAGGAGGGGACCTCACATTTCTCCAGTGACTTGTTGAAGATCCTTGTGAAGATCGGAGCGAGTTGCTTTCAGGCATGATGGGGAGACGTTATCAGGTCCTCCAGCTTTCTTTGTTTTCATGCGCTGAAAGAGCCTGTTTACATCTTCCTCTGAGATCTTTAGTGCAGGCAGAGGATCTGAAGGTAGGGGGTTGGTAGCTTTATGGGAGGAATTTGCTCCTGAATGGGATGTAGAGGAGATGATTTGAGGTGTGAATGGCTTCTTGTCATGTCTGCAGTAGAAGCCATTCAGACGGTTGGCCAGGAGACGACTCTGTTCAGGATGGGTGGAGGGGCTCCTATAGGCAGTCAGGTTTCTCAGACCAGTCCATACAGCTGAAGTGTCACCAGTAGAAAGGATGTTCTTCAGCTTCTCACTGTAGCTTCTCTTAGCTGCTTTGATCTCCTTTGTTAGTCTGTTCCTGGCCTGCCTGTACCGCGCCCAATCTCCACTGCTGTGAGCTTCTTCCTTTTCCCTGCGCAGATTCCTGAGGTGTGGAGTAAACCATGGCTTGTTGTTCCCAAAGGTGCAGAAGGTCTTGGTCTGCACACACATGTCCTCACAGAAACTGATGTATGATGTCACCACATCAGTTAGTTGGTTTAAGTCAGTGGCTGAGGTTTCAAAAACAGTCCAGTCTGTGCATTCAAAGCAGGCCTGTAGCATCTGCTTTGATTCCTCAGTCCACTTCTTAACAGTGTGAACCTTGGGTTTGGAAGCTCTTAGTCTCTGTCTGTAGGTTGGGATGAGGTGGATTAGATAATGATCTGAAAAACCCAGAACAGCCCTGGTACCAGCATGATATGAGTCCTTTAAAGCTGTGTAACAATGGTCCAGTGTGTTTTTGTCTCTGGTGGGACACTTAATATGTTGTCTGTATTTGGGGAGTTCATTGGAGAGGTTTGCGCTGTTCAAATCTCCCAGTATTATAATGAAAGAGTCCGTGTATTTTTTCTCCAGGTCTGTAATCAGCTCAGCAAGATGTTTTTCCGCGGCAGAAGTGCAGCCATGCGGTGGAAAATATGAGCCGATTATTATAAACGAGGAAAACTCTCTCAGTGAATAAAACGGTTTACAGATTATGGAAAATGACTCCAGATCAGGACTACATGTTTTTCCAGCACTTTTACGTCTCTGCACCAACCTTCATTTATATAAAAGCAGATTCCGCCTCCTCGTCTCTTCCCCGATAGCTCCGCACTACGATCCGCTCTGAACAGCTGGAAGTCCGGCATCAGCAGTGCGCAGTCCGGGATGTTTTCACTCAGCCATGTCTCGGTGAAGCAGAGAACCGCTGATCCGCGGAGGTCTGAGTTTTTACCGGTGAGAAGAAGCAGCTCGTCCATCTTGTTGTTGAGAGAGCGGACATTTGCCAGGTGAATTGAAGGCAGTGGTGTGCGAAGTCCTCTTTTGCGGAGCTTTACCAGCGCGCCAGCACGCTTTCCCCTCCGCCGTTTTCGGCGCAGAATCCCATATAGAGCCGCAGCTCCGCTTGCCAGGAGCTCAATGAACCTCGGATCGATTAAAGATGGTGAAAAAAACCCAAGAGAGGACTCTCGGATGTTGAGAAGTTCATCTCTACTGAATAAGACCACAGGATTGTGGCCCGACACCACAGAACTGTGGCTCAAAAAACATAAAATTACACAAAATACAAAAACAAAGAGAGAGCGAAGCTCCGAGGCTGCCATCGTCGGCGCCATCTTGTTGCATATAAGAGACAGAGCAAGGGTTCGAAACAGCAACCCACAGGTTACAGGACAAACCCCTTTCACCATCACCACCGTCGTCATGGCAAATGGCCGCTCACACTGAGCCTGGTTCTGGTTCTGCTGGAGGTTTCTTCCTGTTAAAAGGGAGTTTTTCCTCTCCACTGTCGCTACATGCATGCTCAGTATGAGGGATTGCTGCAAAGTCAACACCAGTGACTGTCCACTGTCTCTACATGCTCATCCAGGAAGAGTGAATGCTGCAAGTCACTGACTGGATGCAATCTGCTGGGTTTCCTTAGATAGAAAAACTTTTTATCCAATTTGAATAAATAACTGAATCTGACTGAACTGTTCAATGATTACGATTAATTGGAATGTATGAACCTGACTGGGAATCTGGACGATTGGATTGAACTGACTTTGTAAAGAGCCTTGAGACGACATGTCGTGAATTGGCGCTATAGAAATAAAACAGAATTTTTGATGCATTTAAGCATTAATAGTTATTCAAAATCATCATGAAAATCCATCTTTATATAAATAATAAATAAAATATTAGGGCATCAGAAAAAATTCACATCATAAAATCTATTTATAAATTAGTCTCAAAAAATGTAAACGTCTATATATTTAAATGAAATAATCTCTGTTACATGTTGTCTAATTGCCTTTTTTGATCACCATCATAGGTTTGTTTTACTTAGTCTGTTTATTTCCATTTGTGATGCATTAAAATATTTTTTCCCTTCACTGAAAAAGACGACTGCAAGAAGGCACCTTTTGTCATGTCATGCTGCTTTCTGGTGAAGGTTGCAGAAAACTGTGAAGAAAGTTACGAGAACACCATATTTAAGCAATGTTCTCCCAGGAATAACAGCTCCAGGTTTTGGTTCCTCTGTGTCTTTGGTTTTAATAACATCTCCCTCGTCCATTCACTGCTTACATGAGTGATAGATGTATAGCATATCATCATGATTAATATAATTAAATGACATTTCTTTAAAATAAACTAATATTTTGTCTGTCTCCCCTCTGTCTGTGATACTTTGCTGTTTCTTTGCAGGATCTGTTTTCTGGTCCTCTGGTATGGATTAGAATCACAGAGAGATTGTGATTGTAATTCACATTTAACGTTTTTTGGAATTGAAATGAATATCAATCTAATATAATCAAACTTAACAAAAATATCCAGACTGAGCAACTTGTGCTTTTCCAGAATTCCAGACTAGATTTATATTGGTTTTTAATTCATTAAGGTTAGAAAGTTAGAATAAAGATGGATGTCTATATAACTTGATCGTCTTGGTTGTCTATTTCTGCATAGAAATGATATGTTGGTCTTGTAAAGTGTCTAAAGATGACATCTGATTGTCTTTGCTATATAGATAAACTGAACTGTAATAATGTAATGTGAGATCATGCCTGGAAACCCTGCTGAAAACACCAAAACTTTCTTGAACTTTCTTCAAATTGAAACTTTTACCTCTGTCTCTACTGTGAAGTTCCATGTCAGTGTTTCATTGATGTTTTCAGTCTCAACGGTTAAATCTTCATCACAGGAGATGCTGACATCATCAACCTGTTCAGACAGCTGTTGGGAATTGAGAATTAGGAAAGTTAACAGACTTGTCAGTCTGCTAGCTATTGCAACCAAACCCATCACTGACAGATCGGGGGGAAATTATAATCATTCTGATTATTTAGATATTACAGTTTTCTTGTCTGAGGTCTGATTATTCTCTTTACTAACTGGACCTAGCAACACATTCACAATGAGACTTAATGCTCACAATGCAGACTTCATTGCTGCTGTTCCTGAACTCATCTAGAAGCTGCTGGTTGTAGCACATCAGGCCCTGAGTCTCAATGCTGCGTCGGATCTCCTTCTCCTCATCAGATCTCATTATCCACTCCTGCAGTTCCTCCGCAGAATGAGCTTTAGGACACTTTGAACCATATTCACAGGTTTCTGGTCTACAACACAAAGCTTTTGTTAGTATGACAGTAAAAATGTTGGTTGTTTTATGTAAAGCTATGAGAGTTAAATAATTATTCTTACCTGTCGCAGAGCCACAGCTCCGTGCGCCGGCCATGGGGAGGCTGTCGTTGTCTCCACCTGGTGGTGGTGTCCTGGGACAGGAGCTGGGCATGTTCTAATGTGGAGCAGTGTTTGTAGAAGCTCTCTGGAGAGGAAAGCACTAGGAGACACACCTTACAGAATAAAGAGACCTGCTTGGACAGGACCTGGTCCTGCTGACTCAGCTGAAGGAGGTGAGGCCGAACCGAGAGGCCGCTGTGCTCGGCTTTCCACACGGCCATCTCCACCTCGCTCTGGGCGGCCTGGCAGTGGCCAGCCTGGTGCCAGCAGGGCTTACCCTGTCTGACGTGACTGCAGAACTTAAAACTGCACTTTAGAGGAAGAGGGCGGACCTGGCTGTAAATGTGCTTTGAGCTGTTCTCTGACAGGTGATGAACCAAGGTTGGATCCCAGGTGTGAGCTGCATCTGCAGAGCACGTGTCATTCCATCGTTTTGGTGACAGTTTTGTTGGCCGCTCTACAAAACAATTTTTGCAGAACTCGATGAATTTTCCAGAAAACCTCTGGAGAATGCTCTGAGCTGCACGTTCTGGTGTTTCTGAAACTGAGTTGGACTCGGTTATGTGTCTGATTAACTCTGCTTTACCAATCTTTCTCTCTCTGAGATAGTTCCACACAGTGGCCTCTTCGAAGCTTCTGGCATAGGTGCATCCCTGACCTGCTGTATGTTTGTTACATCCAGAACCCTCAACAAAGTAATCACATACTTTATAAAGGACTCTAGGACCAATGGTTCCACCAGTCGGCCGCTCAGAAATAACCTTCCACTGGTGAGATGCCTTCCCTTTAGCTAAGAGGAGACTCCTGCTACACTGGTGAATAACTGACTGAATACTGTATGTGACTTCATTCAGCTTGTTGGAGCATAAATCACAAGCGGCCTTCAGATCTAGAACAACAAAGAGCTCACACTGAGGCCCCGTATTGCTTTTCTGCTCAGGTTTACTCTTGGACTGAACCAACATGTTAAAGAAAAACTGATGGTCCACTCCATGTTTCTTTTCAAACGTCCACACAGCAGCTTCCTCATCACTCTTTGCATAGGTGCAGCGGTTCTTGTGCACGGTGCAACCAAGGCCCTCCTTAAAAAACCAGCAGGCTTCATATTGTTTTGGGTTTGGAAATGTTGGTCGTTTAGAGACAGGCCTCCAAATGCTGCCTCCTTTGGCTCTGCAGAGCAGGACCTGGTGGTCACATTGGTGTTCAACTGGTCTCAGTCTGAATGTGATTTGGTTTTCCTGGATGTAGCAGCGACCACAGGCCAAGGTGAGGTCATAGGTTGACAGCAGAAGAGATAATAGAGAGCTGTTTGCTGACATAGTGATGCCTTCAGACCGCTGGAACGTGTTCAGAGAACCACGAGTGTGTCTGAAAAAGGAAACACCAGAGCTCTCAGAACAGAGAGCAGAACATCTCAATAAAAGCTATAGAGCAGATGGTAAATTCAGAGAACTCAGCTGACAGGACTGGGGATGTTGGGCGACATGTTTATGAAATGTTTTAGGAGGTGGAACCTCAATGGTTCATTTTTATCTTTGATCAGCTACTCACTTGGACTGATATGCAGCCCTGCAACCTTCCCCGTTAAATTTGTCATTTCGCTCAATTGTCTCCAAGGTGAGACCATGTAAATTAATGATATTCGATTGGAGTGATGCTCACAGAATCACCTAAGAGGACATTGTGTTTGTTTCTGGGTGTTAATGCTCTGCTGAAGGGTGGTGGTGGTATAGTGGTAAGGGAACAGTTTGTCAATCATCCTGGACTAAACTGTGAATTTCCAAATGAGCTTGAAACAGTTGGGCTACAATTCATTATTGTTTCCCCTCATTATTAATTTATGCGACCAAAAACACAAACTGCATGTGGGAAAACTCCCTCTGATGATGATTCACAGTCAAACATATACGACCGCTGAGATCAGCTAATACAGCTTAGTGAACTGAACCAAATATGTTTTGGTGATTGAAAGAGCAGAGCAGCGTGGCCACTCATGACTACAGTCAATATCAACGACAATCCAGGAGCTATTTTTTCTAGATACAGAAAACTAACATTAAGATACAGCAAGAGACACAATGCACCAAAAAACAAGAAAGAGTACGAAAGTAGTTTGAATCCATCTGGATTTAATTGACTTAAAGAGCATCCAGGAAGTGTTAATTGGAATGTATGAACCTGACTTTTGTGAAGTGCCTTGAGACGACGTGTTGTGAATTGGCGCTATATAAATAAAATGAATTGAATTATTCACATCTTTTCACTTCTTCCACATTTTATTATTGCAACCTTTTTTCAAAATGGATTAAATTAATTTTTTCCATTGCAACTCTACACAGGACATCCCATAACGACAAAGTGAACATTTCTTTTTTAGATTTTTGCAAATACACTGAAAATAAAAGCAAAGACAAAACAAGTGCCATATTTTCCCGACTGTAGAGCGCACCTCAATATAAGCCGCACCCATAACGTTTTTGTTTTTAAATGGAAATATACATAAATAAGCCGCACCGGGCTAAAAGCCGCTGATATCGACTGAACTGATTACATAGTTTAACTGAACATGTCAGTGTGATTAGGATTAATTGGAATGTATGTACCTGACTTTTGTGAAGTGCTTTGAGACGACGTGTTGTGAATTGGCGCTATATAAATAAACTGAATTGAAATTGAATGGAATTGTTGCTCAGTGTCCCACCTTTCTGCTAAAGTGCCCCCTGGCAGGTGAAGAAAAATCCACAGAAAAACCTCTAAGCTGCATGGTTCAAAGCATGGGGAAAAAGTAGTGGCTTATAGTCGGGAAAATACGGCACATAAACTATTCACAACCTTTGCTCAATACTTTATGTGCTTCAGGTCTTCTTAAATATCTATCATTTGTCTATACCTGCTGGTCCTCACAGGGTTGGGTGGGGGGCTGCCTATATGTAGCAGTTATTGGGCGAGATGTAGTCAACAACCCCAGACAGGTCGCTAGCCCATTGCAGAGAAACACAAGACAAACAACCATGTTCACACACAAACTTAAGGGCGTTTAGAGACCAATTATCCTGACAGTATTGTTTTTGGACTGTGGGAGGAAGCCGGAGTACCCAGAACCCACTCATGCATGGGAAGAACAAGCAAACTCCATGCTGAAAGAATGCAGACTGAGATTCTGTCCCAGGACCTTCTTGCTGCAAGGCAACAGTGCTGCCAACTGCTCCACTTTGTAAAATCTTAGATGTGATACCACAAGCTGGAGTAGTTTGGCCCATTTCTCTTTGCAGAACCTCTCAAGTTTCATCAGGTTGAAGGGATAACCATTTTGAGTTATCTCCAGAGATGTTCCATCAGACTTACGTCTGGGCTCTGGCTGGACCACTGAAGCAGATTCACAGGGTTATCTTGAAACCACTCCTTGAATTTCTTGACTGTATGTTTGTGGTCTTCATGCTGCTGAAAGAATTGTCGGCCCAGTCTCAGTCAGTTTCTGCCATTGAAAAGCATCCACACAGTATGATGCTGCCACCACCATGCTTTAGTGTAGGGATAGTGTTGGCTAGGCTATGTAATGAGTGGTGCCTCATTTTGTCCAAACTTAACATCGGGTTCAGTTTGTCTCTTGTCAAAGCAGAGAATTGTCTTTCTCCTAGTCTGAGAGTCCTTCAGGAGTCCTTTGGCCTGTGTGAGAGAAAAGTTAAATTGCTTTTGTCCTTCTGAGGTGACGATCTGTCTGAGCTGACCAACGCTTCCACCTTCCTTTCTGCTGCCTCCTGTTGGTCATCCCTACTGCATTTACAAGCTAAAGGGGAAATATGCCCTTGGAACCCCTGCTGGTTCAACTCGAGAACATTTGTTGCGGAGGAGTGGGGATGTCTGCGTGAAAGTTAGGTTGATTCTCGCCTCTGCTCTTCCTAGAGGGGATGCCAGGCCACATGGGGTTTTTGATAAGCTGATATAAGGAAGTGTCGACCGTTGTTTCATGAGACTGGTCTCAGCTCTGCTCAGTAATGCGTGTGATGCTGAAAGACCTGTCTCCCTTATAAGGCTAAATTAATATAGCTGATTGAATGGTTATTCAATTCAATTCAATTTTATTTATATAGCGCCAATTCACAACACATGTCGTCTCAAGGCACTTCACAAAAGTCAAGGTACATAGATTCTAATTAATCCTAACCATTGAACAGTTCAGTCAGATTCAGTTATTTAATCAAATTGGATAAAAAGTTTTTCTATCTAAGGAAACCCAGCAGATTGCATCCAGTCAGTGACTTGCAGCATTCACTCCTCCTGGATGAGCATGTAGAGACAGTGGACAGTCACTGGCGTTGACTTTGCAGCAATCCCTCATAATGAGCATGCATGTAGCGACAGTGGAGAGGAAAAACTCCCTTTTAACAGGAAGAAACCTCCAGCAGAACCAGAACCAGGCTCAGTGTGAGCGGCCATCTGCCACGACCGACTGGGGGTTTGAGAGAACAGAGCAGAGACACAAAGAGAACAAAGAAGCACTGATCCAGGAGTACTTTCTATGGGAAGGAAAAGTAAATGTTAATGGATGTAGCTCCTTTAGTCGTTTCATCTAGAAAGAAAGAACAGATAAACTTTGAGCCAGTTTTCAAGATTAGAGAAAGGTGAAAGAGAGCACATAGAGTTAGTTACAGTAGAAGCTCAGTCAGTAGCCATGTCTAGGAGAGAGAAAGGGTTAAACACTGAAAGACAGGGCTATGTGGATCATCTGTAGAAGGTGAGCATTAAGTTGTTGCCAGCAGAAGCTCGGACGATTCCTCTCTCCAGAAAGGTGTCACAGGTAGACACAGAGTCAGGCCAGGTGTAGCTTCTAGGAAGAAAAAAGAGAGAACAAAGTTAAAAGCTGAAATAACAGCAAATAATGCAAAATTGGAGAGTAGTGTGAGAATGTAGCGAAGAGGGTGAAAGTGGTCGTTATGTCCTCCAGCAGCCTAAGCCTATACCAGCATAACTACACAGTTTCAGTTCAGATTATTTAGTTAAACGGCGCTTATTTACAACAATGTTGTCTCAAGGAACCCCACAAAGGGTCCCACTGATGGTCATTGTTATACTAAAAACCACAAGGATTGGGATACGTCTCTCTGTCAGACTGATTATAACCATTGGAAAAGAGAAGGGGTCATACAGGTAGCAGAAATGGAGGGTGTGTTTGCACCTCAACCATAACTGAGCCGGTTTAGGCTAAACCTGACCCCCTTACTCTAACCAACAGGGAGGGAAGAAGACGGAGGTAAAAAATAAGGAAGATAGCTCAGGATAAACTAAGCCACTCTAACTATAAGCTTTATCAAAAAGGAAAGTTTTAAGCCTAGCCTTAACGTGAACTTCAGACAGAACCCAGCCCCACCTGCCCCCATCACCCTCTGTGACTCCACAATTGACACTGTGGAATCTTTCCGCTTCCTGGGAACCATCATCTCCCAGGATCTCAAGTGGGAGCCAAACATCAGCTCCCTCATCAAGAAAGCCCAGCAGAGGATGTTCTTCCTGCGGCAGCTGAAGAAATTCAACCTGCCAAAGACTATGATGGTGCACTTCTACACAGCCATCATTGAGTCCATCCTCACCTCCTCCATCACCATCTGGTACGCCGCTGCTACAGCCAAGGATAAGGGCAGGCTGCAGCGTGTCATTCGGTCTGCTGAGAAGGTGATTGGCTGCAGTCTACTGTCGCTCCAGGAACTGTACACCTCCAGGACCCTGAAGCGGGCAGGGAAGATTCTGGCTGATCCCTCCCACCCCGGTCACAGACTCTTTGAGACTCTCCCCTCTGACAGGAGGCTGCGGTCCATCCGGACCAAAACCTCACGCCACAAGAACAGTTTTTTCCCATCTGCCACCAGCCTGGTTAACAAAGCCCGGAAACCACCCTGACACTCTCCCTTTCCCCCACACCCCCCCTTTTTTTGCTGACAGGACACTTGTAACTTGTAACTCTATGAGTTACATTAACGCTCAGCTTGGACTCCTGCTTTACTTGCACTGCTTTACTTGCACAATGATCACCTGCACTGTTGTATTGCTCTTGCATCTTATACTGCTCTATATTTACTCTCACTCACTTAAAACTGTGCACATATATTTATATTATATTGTAGATATGTTTATACTGTTTAATTTGTACTGTATTGCACCGACTACGCCAAAACAAATTCCTTGTATGTCCAAAAACGTACTTGGCAATAAAGCTTTTCTGATTCTGATTCTGATTCTGAAAAGTAGACAGGGTGTCTGCCTCACGGACTAAAACTGGGAGCTGGTTCCACAGGAGAGGAGCCTGATAACTAAAGGATCTGCCTCCCATTCTACTTCTAGAGACTCTAGGAACCACCAGTAAACCTGCAGTCTGAGAACAAAGTGCTCTGTTAGGAACATATGGAACAATCAGATATCTGATGTATGATGGAGCTAGATCATTAAGGGCTTTATATGTGAGGAGGAGAATTTTAAATTCTATTCTGGATTTAACAGGGAGCCAATGAAGGGAAGCTAAAATAGGAGAAATATGATCTCTCTTTTTAATTTTCATCAGAACTCTTGCTGCAGCATTTTGAATCAGCTGAAGGCTTTTAACTGCATTTTGTGAACATCCTGATGGTAAAGAATTACAATAGTCCAGCCTTGAAGTAACAAATGCATGGACTAGTTTTTCAGCGTCACTCCTGGACAGGATATTTCTAATTTTGGCAATGTTCTGGAGATGAAATAAGGAAATCCTAGAAACCTGTTTAATATGGGATTTAAATGACATGTCCTAGTCAAAGTTAACACCAAGGTTTTTTACTTTATTACCGGAGGTCAATTTAACCCATCCAGGTTAAGGGATTGACTATGCAGTTTCTTTTTAAACACTCCGGTCCAAAGACGACAACTTCTGTCTTGTCTGAATTTAGAAGCAGAAAATTTAAAGTCATCCAAGTTTTTATATCTTCAAGACATGCTTGTAGTCTATCTAACTGGTTGGGCTCATTAGGATTTATGGATAAGTAAAGCTGAGTATCATCAGCGTAACAGTGAAAATTTATCCCATGCTGCCTGATAATTTGACCTATTGGAAGCATATATATAGTAAAGAGAATTGGCCCAAGTACTGAACTATGTGGTACTCCACAATTAACCCTGGAGTTTAAAGATGATTTATCATTTACATGAACAAACTGGAATCTGTCAGACAGATAAGATTTAAACCAGCCTAGCGCTGTTCCCCTGATCCCTACAGCATATTCCAGCCTTTTTAAGAGAATATTATGGTCGACTGGATCAAATGCAGCACTGAGATCTAACAGAACCAGAACAGACACAAGTCCATTATCTGAGGCCATAAGAATATCATTAGTGACTTTCAGCAGAGCTGTTTCAGTGCTATGATGAGCTCTGAAACCTGACTGAAACTCTTCAAACAGGTCATTGCTGTGTAATTGCTCACACATTTGATTAGCAACAATTTTCTCAAGAATTTTAGATAAGAATGGAAGATTGGATATAGGTCTGTAATTTTTCAAGTCATCTCGTACCTATGGTGGAGCTAAAGCTAATGCTAAGCTAGCGACCCCTTACCACTACTAGAAAAACCGTGTAAGACACGGAGAGTCCCCAAACGGTAAAAGTAGCAACAGAAGGTAAGTGTTCTAACGTGCTTATGTATTAGAACAAGAGGTATCACAGTAGAGAGAAATCAAATCAAACGAGAGAGCTTCACACACCAAACAATTCACCAACAGCGAAAACAGGAAGTGACGTTACCCAGAGCAACAGAGCACATACGTCTCCCTTATCATCGTTCTCTTTCTTTAGAAAATACAACTTTTCTTCAACACCTGCACCAGGCAGACTGCTATGTGCCTTTTAGTATGACTGGTTTCTGTCTGCCAACTCTACCATACAGTCTTGGTGGGTAGATTGCTGCAGAGATGGCAGTCCATCTCTGCAGCACCCAGTCCATCTGGAAGGTTCTCCTCTCTCCACACAGCAATGCTGGACAGAGTGACCATTGGGTTTAACTCCCTGACTTTGGTAAATGGTAAATGGCCTGCACGTATAGCCCTTCAACAAGACAGAGAACCGCAAAGCACTTTACGCTACAATCATTCATCCACACATTCATCCACCCATTCACACACTGACAGTGGTGAGCTACAATGTAGCCACAGCTGCCCTGGGGCAGACTGACAGAAGTGAGGCTGCCATACAATCGGTTCCACCGAAACCCTTTGACCACCATCAGCAGGCAAGTCGGATGAAGTGTCTTGCCCAAGAACACGACTGAGATGGACGGAGTGGGGGTTCAAACTGGCAACTCACTAACCAGTGGGTTGCCAGGACAAACCCCTACCACCTGATCCACTGTCATCCCTACCCTTATTGCTCAGTTTAGAAGGCTGGTTAGCTGTAGGAAGAGTTGTGCTCTGCTCTACAGACTATTCCTTTGACTTCATGCTTGGTTTGTGCTACTACATGTACTGTCAAGACAACTATGGGGGTCTATACACAAGTAAGTGCTTTACAAAAATCTTTTAATATCTAAAATTTCACTTCTGTTGACCTGTAGTGGCAGCATCTCCAGCAGTTAAAATATCCAGGGACCTTATGTAAGAAGCGTGTGTACGCACAAAAACCTTGTGGCGCAATATTTGTGTATGTAAACTTTTGACCTGCTGTGAAAATGTGCAGCCGCCATGCAAACTTTTTCAATCAACAACAATAAACTACAGAGAACTAAAACTTACCTAAATCCACTGAAATATGACTCCATTCAATTTCTTTAATTCATAGAAATAGTTTTTCATCAAGTTTGAGCTTTATGGTTTCAACCTGAATAATAAAACCGGACCACATTTAACCTCATTAAATAATGCAATACATCTCAGAAAATTATGGAAACAACTTGAATGGGAGGTAAACTGCATTCCTCTTTTTTGTTGCATTCATGTTAACATGCATCATTCTGTGCGCCGATGCCCATGAACTGCATGTAAATTATCTAAGGGACACTTTCATTCTCACTGTGTGAAAAACAGTGTTGGTTCAGCACATTAAGTCTAAACAAGTCAGGTGTAATGATTTTTAGGTTAAAAAAAGGGCCCGAGAAGGAGATATTTTGGCGCAACGCAATGCTTGCAATTTCTTCCAGTCAGCATCCATGCATGACTGCAAAACGCATTGCCTAATGCAAGCCTTGTCCAGCTGCTGTCTGATGTTTGTCAGGTTTAATGAAGAGAGACAGAGAGAGAGGTATACAACCAAACAAACATATTAGACCATTTCACTAATTTCACTTACGGTGGCTTGTAAAAGTATTCATACCCTTTAACCTTTTCCACATACATAAATATATTTTACTGGGTGCGGCGCTGGTGGAAAAGGGGTTAAGCGCGCGACCACGTGCAGAGGCTATAGTCCTCGATGCAGCGGTCCCGGGTTCGAGTCCGAGACCCGGCGAGCTTTGCCGAATGTCTCCCCCTCTTTACCTTCTTTTCTGCCAACCTACTGTCGAAAAACAAGAAATAAAGACCTCTAGTGCCGCAAAAAGTATTTAAATATATTTTATTGGAATTTTATGCGAAAGAGCAACAGAAAGTGGTATACAATTGCAAAGTCCAAAGAAAATTGTTCATGATTAAAAAAATTTTTTACAAATTAAAAACTGAAAATGCGGTGTGCAAAGTTACTCAGTCCGTGCAAAGTATTCACCCCCTTTTCACTCTGAGAGCAACCAGTTGCCTTCAGAAGTTGCCTGATGATTGCTAATGACTAAATAGAGTCCACCTGGGTGTAATTTAATCTCAGTACAAATACAGCTGCTGTGACGACCTCAGAGGTTGATTAGGAGAACATTGGGGAGCAAACAGCATCATGAAGTCCAAGGAACAACCAGACAGGTCAGAGATAAAGTTGTGGAGAAGTTTAAAGCAGGTTTAGGCTATTAAAAGATTTCCAAGCTTTGAACATCTCATGGAGCTCTGTTCAATCCATCATCTGGAAATAAAGAGTTTGGCACAGGTGGAAACCTACCAAGACAAGGCCGTCCACCTAAACTCACAGGCCCAACAAGGAGAGCACTGGTCAGAGATGCAGCCAAGAGGCCCATGGTGACTCTGGATGAACTGTAGAGATCCACAGCTCAGGTGGAGAAATCTGTCCACAGGACAACTATTAGTCTTGCACTGCATAAATATGGTATTTATGGAAGAGTGGCAAGAAGAAAGTCATTGTTGAAAGATAACTATAAGAAGTCCTGTTTGCAGTTTGCCAGAAGCCATGTTGGGACAGAGCAAACATGTGGATGAAGGTGCTTTGGTCAGACAAGACCAAAATTTAACCTTTTGGCCAAAATGTAAAACGCTCTGTGTGACGAAGAACTAACACTGTATATCACTCTGAACACACCATCCCCACTGTCACATATGGTGGTGGCAGCATCATGCTCTGGGGCTGCTTCTCTTCAGCAGGGAGAAGGAAGGTGGTCAGAGTTGATGGGAAGATGGATGGAGCCAAATCCAGAGGCTGGGGAGGAGGTTCAAATTCCAGCAGAACAACGACCCTAAACATAAAGGCAGGGCTAGAATGGAACGGTTTTAAACAAAACATATTCATGTGTTAGAATGGACCATGACACTCAGCTTTACTTATCCATGAATCCTGATGAACCCAACCAGTTAGATAGACTACAAGCATGTCTTGAAGACATAAAAACTTGGATGACTTTAAAATTTCTGCTTCTAAATTCAGACAAGACAGAAGTTATCGTCTTTGGAACGGAGTCATTGAAAAAGAAACTGTTTAATCAATTAACTAACGTGGACAGCCTTCAACTGACCTCTGATAATAAAGTAAAAAGCCTTGGTGTTATCTTTGACTAGGACATGTCAAAGATTAAATCCTATATTAAACAGGTTTCTAGGATTTCCTTCTTTCATCTCCGGAACATTGCCAAAATTAGAAATATCCTGTCCAGGAGTGACGCAGAAAAACTAGTCCATGCATTTGTTACTTCAAGGCTGGTCAGTATGTCCACAAAATGCAATAAAAAGCCTTTAGCTGATCCAAAATGCTGCAGGAAGAGTTGGTCTGGTCTGAATCCTGTTAGTACAAGCCATTAAAAGCAACTTACCTGTAATCATCGGCCTCCTGGTGACTCTTCCCTTGCTTGTTGGTTCTACCACAAACCCGTACTATGACAGAAGAACAACGCCACATGGACCATGTGAGAGAGTGGCCAATCGAGTTCAGAGCAGGAGAGGAGCTGATACGTCACTACTCCCGTCTCTTCTCCCCCCGTAGTTCGCCTTGGGAAAGGTTGGAGGTGGCTAACCTGACAGACTGGCTGGAGGTATGGGGAGGCTGCTGAACCCCATTATCCCCTTACTCCTGGAACAGTGGCGAGAGAGAGTGAGAGAGCTGTGACCGAAATCGCTCCTCTTTTTGACCTCATTCTACGAGGTCCGGACGCCATGGGCCGAATGCCTCCATGCATGTTTCCTTTTCCTGCTCCGGAGGAGTCTCAAGTTGAACCGCCTCCACTCACCATTCCTCTTCTGGTTCACATTCCTGTCAGTGAGGGAGCTGAGGACAGACTCCCCTCATTTCTGGAGCTTCGGGGGCTTCCCCGCTGGCCTTCCGCTTGGGACCTCAGAAGGTCCTTTGCTCAGCCGAGCCATGCTCCTGATGACCAGTCAATCTGGTGACGGCTCCAGGATGAGCTCTTTTGGGAATACTTCAGATGTTTCCATTGGCCTCCGGAGCAGCTGCTGATCTCTTGACGACGAGCTCCGGTTCAGGGGGTCTGTCGTCATGAGCCTCCTGGCTCGTCGCCGACCCCTTTGGACCCCGTATCTACCGTTGTTTCGGCCTCCCAGAGTTCATCATGGCTTTAGTCGCTGGCCTCCCAGTCCTCATCAAGGTCCACACGAACCTCCCGGGTCTCCTGCCTGAACTGTTTGTCGGTTCTGGACGTCCGCCCGGCTATCATAGGAACTCTGTGCCCGCACGGGTTGACCTGTTAGTTATCCGTCTGAACTCTAAGATTTCTTCTGTCCGCCCACTCTTGTTGGGTTGTTTTTGGTTTTGTTTCCTGGTCATATTTGGGTAGTTGTTTTCTGGCCCCGTTCTGGGAAATTTTTGTTTTGTTTTGGTTCATTTATACCTAGTCTGGTTCTCTGTTTACCCTTAGTTCTGTGTCTTGTCTTCCAGTAATCTCACCCACACCTGTTCTGTGTTTTCCCTGATTGCACTGCCTCAGGTCTGCGCTTTGATCAGCTTTCCAGTATCAGGAATAGGTTACAGTTTCTCTCCATTATGTTGCTGAGATTTTGGGTCATTTCATGAATCACAGCTGCTGCTAGGAGTTTATTTTCATTTGCTTCCACATTACTTACCATCTGAAAGTTACAGACTCTTCTCGTCAGCTTCTGACACAATTCTAATTGGTCAGACGGCCAAGATAAAAATGGTAAGCTGCATTAAATAAGACTAAAGACTTAAAGGCAAATAGATTACTGTGTTTAAAAACCTAACATAAACAAACACTATTTTAAAAAGTTTGTGAAGTGTCCTCCTGGTCATGTAGTGTCATCTCTCCCTGGGTCCCTGGACCTGTGGTTCTGAGCAACAGCTCAGTAATTCGGCCTCAAGGGAGGTACTATCGGTTAGAGGTTCAATAATTCTTCAACTAATGGTTTAAATCAGATCTCTCTGACAGGTCCTTTTCTGTGTTTATGGAGGAATTTTCTTCTTCCTCAGAACCTATTTCTTGTGGAGTACCGCAAGGATCTATCTTAGCCCCTATTTTGTTTTCATTATACCTTCTGCCTGTGGGTTCCATATTCAGATGCACAGTATTACTATGCTGATGATGTCCAAATATATTACCCTGGATATTAATCTGGATGTCTCTGACTTATTGCAGCACCTGCTTAATTGGATATAGAAGGCGCCGCAGATGGTCGCCTCGGCGTGTTGGTGCGCATTGTTTTGTTTTGTTTTTTGCTTTAAAACGGTCTTCTGTGATGGTACCTGGAGCTCTCTCACCAGAGAAGAACTCATGAACATCAGGGCTACTACACCAGAGGAGTTATTTCCAACTTTTCTGCCTACTGCTCTGGAATGTTTGGACATTCTGGTCAAAGGTGCGCTCACCTTTGTTCACGCGGTGAAACGCCGGAAGAGAGGGAAACGGGCTGGGGTGCTGGTACAACTTCGCCAGCGTGGACTACGAACACCGTTACCTGGAATATTTCTCTCTAACGTGCGCTCACTTCCCAACAAAATTGAGGAACTACAACTGCTGTTGGGGAAAAACAGGGAGTTTTATTCATCTGCAGTTTTGTGCTTCACGGAGACGTGCTGTGTGGATTAATACCAGACTCTGCGCTGCAGCTGGCAAGATTCCAGCTCTACAGAGCGGACAGAGACACGGAACTCTCCGGCAAAGCAAAAGGTGGAGGAATCTGTTTTTACCTCAACAGTGGTTGGTGCATCGACGTGACAGTGATTCAGCAGCACTGTTCTCCAGACCTGGAAGCCTTCATCATAAACTGTAAGCCTTTCTATTCCCCTCGTGAGTTCGCTTCGTTCATCCTGGTCGGTGTTTACATCCCGCCGCAAGCTAACGTGCAGGTCGCACAGCGCATGCTCACCGACCAGATACTGAGTGTGGAGCGGACCAACCCGGACTCCTTAGTTATCGTCGCTGGTGACTTTAACAAAGGTAATCTGACCCACGAACTCCCCAAATATAGACAGTTTATAAAATGTCCGACCAGAGAGGACAACATTCTGGATTACTGTTACACCACCATCAGAGACGCTTATCACGCCGTCCCACGTGCTGCACTGGGCCAATCCGACCACATCATGGTCCACCTGATTCCTGCATACAGGCAGAAACTAAAGCTCTGCAAACCTGTTGTGAGGACGACAAGGAAGTGGAGCAGTGAGGCTGTGGAGAATCTCCAGGCGTGTTTAGGCTGTACAGACTGGGATGTGTTCAGGACTACTACCAACAGTCTGGACGAGTACACAGAGGCTGTGACTTCCTACATCAGCTTCTGTGAGGACAGCTGTGTACCATCATGCACCAGGGTGAGTTACAACAACGACAAACCCTGGTTCACAGCTAAACTCAGAAGGTTAAGACTGGATAAGGAAAAGGCCTTCAGGAGTGGGGACAAAGACATATACAGAGAGGCAAAGTACAAGTTTGGCAAGGCAGTGAAAGAGGCCAAACGACTGTACTCTGAGAAGCTCCAAAACCAGTTCTCAGCCAACGACTCTGCGTCTGTCTGGAAAGGGCTCAAGCAAATCACCAACTACAAGCCGAAAGCCCCCCACTCCATCAATGACCGACGCCTCGCCAACGACCTGAACGAGTTCTACTGCCGCTTTGAAAGACAAAGGGACAGTCCTGCAACCATCCCCCACGACGCCCCCCAACAGCTGCAGCCACAATCCACCATCCCCATCTCTCCAACCTCAAGAGGGGCCTTGGCACCTCCAAACCCCACCCTGAAGTTCCCCCCCACCAGCCCCCTACCCACGCCGAGGACGGCTCTTTCCATCCAGGAGAGGGACGTCAACAAACTCTTCAGGAGACAGAACCCCCGGAAAGCTGCTGGTCCGGATTCTGTCTCACCAGCCAGCCTGAAGCACTGCGCTGATCAGCTGTCTCCAGTCTTCACAGACATTTTTAACACCTCACTGGAGACATGTCATGTGCCAGCCTGCTTCAAGTCCTCCATCATCGTCCCTGTTCCCAAGAAGCCAAGGACCACAGGGCTTAATGACTTCAGACCCGTCGCCCTGACCTCTGTGGTGATGAAGTAATTTGAGCGCCTTGTGCTCTCACACCTAAAAGACATCACCGACCCCCTCCTGGACCCCCTGCAGTTTGCCTACAGAGCCAACAGGTCTGTAGATGATGCAGTCAACCTGGCCCTTCACTTCATCCTCCGGCACCTGGACTCCACAGGAACCTACGCCAGGATCCTGTTTGTGGATTTCAGCTCTGCCTTCAACACCATCGTCCCAGTTCTGCTCCAGGAGAAACTCTCCCAGCTGAGTGTGCCCGACTCCACCTGTAGGTGGATAACTGACTTCCTGTCTGACAGGAAGCAGCGCGTGAGGCTGGGGAAGCACGTCTCCGACTCCCTGACCATCAGCACCGGTTCCCCCCAAGGCTGTGTTCTCTCTCCTCTGCTCTTCTCCCTGTACACCAACAGCTGCACCTCCAGTCACCAGTCTGTCAAGCTTCTGAAGTTTGCGGACGACACAACCCTGATCGGACTCATCTCTGATGGTGACAAGTCTGCGTACAGATGGGAGGTGGACCATCTGTTGGACTGGTGCAGCCAGAACAACCTTGAGCTCAACGCTCTAAAGACAGTGGAGATGGTTGTGGACTTCAGGCAGAACCCAGCCCCACCTGCCCCCATCACCCTCTGTGACTCCACAATTGACACTGTGGAATCTTTCCGCTTCCAGGGAACCATCATCTCCCAGGATCTCAAGTGGGAGCCAAACATCAGCTCCCTCATCAAGAAAGCCCAGCAGAGGATGTTCTTTCTGCGGCAAATGAAGAAATTCAACCTGCCAAAGACTATGATGGTGCACTTCTACACAGCCATCATTGAGTCCATCCTCACCTCCTCCATCACCATCTGGTACGCCGCTGCTACAGCCAAGGATAAGGGCAGGCTGCAGCGTGTCATTCGGTCTGCTGAGAAGGTGATTGGCTGCAGTCTACTGTCGCTCCAGGAACTGTACACCTCCAGGACCCTGAAGCGGGCAGGGAAGATTCTGGCTGATCCCTCCCACCCCGGTCACAGACTCTTTGAGACTCTCCCCTCTGGCAGGAGGCTGCGGTCCATCCGGACCAAAACCTCACGCCACAAGAACAGTTTTTTCCCATCTGCCACCAGCCTTGTTACCAAAGCCCGGAAACCACCCTGACACTCTCCTGTTTTTACTGACAGGACACCTGTAACCTGTAACTCTATGCGTTACATTAACGCTCAGCTTGGACTCCTGCTTTACTTGCACACTGATCACCTGCACTGTTGTATTGCTCTTGCATCTTATACTGCTCTATATTTACTCTCACTCACTTAAAACTGTGCACATATATTTATATTATATTATAGATATGTTTATACTGTTTAATTTGTATTGTATTGCACCGACTACGCCAAAACAAATTCCTTGTATAGATCCTTCTCAAAATATTAGCATATTGTGATAAAGTTCATTATTTTCTATAATGTCATGATGAAAATTTAACATTCATATATTTTAGATTCATTGCACACTAACTGAAATATATCAGGTCTTTTATTGTCTTAATACGGATGATTTTGGCATACAGCTCATGAAAACCCAAAATTCCTATCTCACACAATTAGCATATTTCATCCGACCAATAAAAGAAAAGTGTTTTTAATACAAAAAACGTCAACCTTCAAATAATCATGTACAGTTATGCACTCAATACTTGGTCGGGAATCCTTTTGCAGAAATGACTGCTTCAATGCGGCGTGGAATGGAGGCAATCAGCCTGTGGCACTGCTGAGGTCTTATGGAGGCCCAGGATGCTTCGATAGCGGCCTTTAGCTCATCCAGAGTGTTGGGTCTTGAGTCTCTCAACGTTCTCTTCACAATATCCCACAGATTCTCTATGGGGTTCAGGTCAGGAGAGTTGGCAGGCCAATTGAGCACAGTGATACCATGGTCAGTAAACCATTTACCAGTGGTTTTGGCACTGTGAGCAGGTGCCAGGTCGTGCTGAAAAATGAAATCTTCATCTCCATAAAGCTTTTCAGCAGATGGAAGCATGAAGTGCTCCAAAATCTCCTGATAGCTAGCTGCATTGACCCTGCCCTTGATAAAACACAGTGGACCAACACCAGCAGCTGACACGGCACCCCAGACCATCACTGACTGTGGGTACTTGACACTGGACTTCTGGCATTTTGGCATTTCCTTCTCCCCAGTCTTCCTCCAGACTCTGGCACCTTGATTTCAGAATGACATGCAGAATTTGCTTTCATCCGAAAAAAGTACTTTGGACCACTGAGCAACAGTCCAGTGCTGCTTCTCTGTAGCCCAGGTCTGGGGAATGCGCCACCTGTAGCCCATTTCCTGCACACACCTGTGCACGGTGGCTCTGGATGTTTCTACTCCAGACTCAGTCCACTGCTTCTGCAGGTCCCCCAAGGTTTGGAATCGGCCCTTCTCCACAATCTTCCTCAGGGTCCGGTCACCTCTTCTCGTTGTGCAGCGTTTTCTGCCACGCTTTTTCCTTCCCACAGACTTCCCACTGAGGTGCCTTGATACAGCACTCTGGGAACAGCCTATTCGTTCAGAAATGTCTTTCTGTGTCTTACCCTCTTGCTTGAGGGTGTCAATAGTGGCCTTCTGGACAGCAGTCAGGTCGGCAGTCTTACCCATGATTGGGGCTTTGAGTGATGAACCAGGCTGGGAGTTTTAAAGGCCTCAGGAATCTTTTGCAGGTGTTTAGAGTTAACTCGTTGATTCAGATGATTAGGTTCATAGCTCGTTTAGAGACCCTTTTAATGATATGCTAATTTTGTGAGATAGGAATTTTGGGTTTTCATGAGCTGTATGCCAAAATCATCCGTATTAAGACAATAAAAGACCTGAAATATTTCAGTTAGTGTGCAATGAATCTAAAATATATGAATGTTACATTTTCATCATGACATTATGGAAAATAATAAACTTTATCACAATATGCTAATATTTTGAGAAGGACCTGTATGTCCAAAAACGTACTTGGCAATAAAGCTTTTCTGATTCTGATTCTGATTGTGTTCGAGTTGACTCAGGATTGTCTGATCCTGAATGAAAACAAAACTGAAATTATTGTGTTTGGTGATTGTTATAGAAAATTTTAGTGTCTTGCTTGATTTGCTCCTTGATTCTCTACAGGAACTGACAAAAGTATTAGAATCCCTCAGGTGTTGATCCATTCTTCTCTTATTTAGTCTTAGAGTAATGGTTTCTCAGCCTTCTGCTTGCAGCTGTGTGAGATAATATGTACGCCACACTGTTAAGATTATGTCTAGGACAACAGGTCTCATGAGAATCACCTTGAAAACTGTTGTAGCTTCTAGGAGAACTTTTACTTTGTCTAGTGGAAATGTGGCAGCACTACTGAGCGCATCTCCAATGCTGTAAAATCCTTTCTCTTGCAAGATTAAAATAAAGCTTATTCTGAGTGACAATCATCAGTCTCTGGATACAAATTTTTCTACAACAGTGATCATACCCCTCTCACTAGGTCACCTGATATCCTCAGCCCTCTAGCTCCACATTGCGCCTCCACTGTCAGAAATCCCGGAGTGTTTTTAGACAGTTCTTTTATATTTGAGAAGAAAGTGTCCACAGTTGTCAAGACCTGTTTTTATGAATTACATCAAACTGCCAAAGACAAATCTTACATTCCTTCTAAATGCCTCAAAATTCTCATCCATGCCTTTATTATAGCTAGATTAGACTACTGCAAATCCCTTATACTTTGGACTTGCGAAATCATTTCTCCATCGTTTACAGGTAGTCCAGAATGCTGCTGCACAGCTGCTAACAGGTACCAGAAGGCATGACCACATCACTGCAATTTTAGCAGAGTGAAACCTGCTGCCTGGGCATTTTCGTATTGATTTTAAGATTCTTCTACTGACATTTAAAATTTTAAATGGTTTGGCACCTAATTATTTAACCATTCATCTTAAATTTTATAATCCAAAAAGAGCACTAAGATCTTCTAACCGGATGTTCTTAGTTCAGCCGAAGACCAAATTAAGGCACAGAGAAGATCAGGCTTTTGCTTTGGCAGCTCCCAGTCTCTAGAACAAACCGGCTCTTGATGTTCGTAACGCTGAGTCTGTTTAGTCTTTTAAATCCTTCCTGAAAACTCACTTTTTCACATTGGCTTTTAACTCAAGTTCAGTTTGAGTCACTCAGATCAGTGAGGTTGAGATGTTTCTATATTTTAGTTTTAATTCTATTTCTTTGTATATGTCGGTTTTTTGGTTTTATGTCTGTCTTCTGTAGTTATATCATTTGTAATTACCTTTATGTGAAGCACTTTGGTCAACATTAAGCGTCAACATTAAGGTCTATAACCCTATGTTACAAAATCAAAGTCAAACTCCGCTTCTTCTTCCAAGAAAGAAAGGTGTCTGGAGGCATCTTGATGCTCAAGGTCTCCAGCAGACATTCCTTCTGAGACGACAAATATGGTGGACACACTATAAAACACAAAGAAAGTCCCTGCTTAAAGGGATGAGGTGATGATAGATGATAGATCCTTCCAAAAGCCTTCTGAGGTCTAAACCAGCATAACAAGATTATTCTGTTCAAGATTTGTCACAATAAACATAAAGCATCATCATCTAAACTTCAACAGCCTTTGGCCCATAGCTACACAAACTAAAGACAAAACATCAAACCAGAATAAAAAAATAAAATCATATCAATAAAATCTAAAATCACAGAGTTTACACAGCAATACTAGAACTGGTGCTTCCTTAGACTGGATTAGTAACAGGAACAGCTCACTTTAGTCAGGGCCTGTTAGCAGAACCATTCACACACCCTAATAAATTCAACATTAACTTTCCTAAAAGTGCTTTAAATGTGCAACAACCTGCAGCTACAAACATCTTGACCTCTGGGTATTTGAAGGATTGTCAATGCATCGGCATGCTGCATAGTTTACAGGATGACCACAGGGGGGCAGTACAGAGCGTCGAGCCATCTTTCCTGGATCAGAACAGAAGCTAAACCTAAGTGCAATGGTATTTGTCTGACCACAGAGCTTCCAACATTGTCTACATACATCATTATCATCATCATCTGATCAGTAACAAATAACCAAGGAACGGGACATCAGGAACATTGTTGGACTGTTTAAACAGGAACATTTACATGTATACCAATTGGTTCAACATATCCAACTAGAACTTTTAACAGCAGTATATTTTATATTATATTGCTGACCATATTCAGTAGATTTATCAAGGAGCTGCTGAAGGCCACCAGGTCATCTGCATTCAGAAGATGGTTTATCTGTGTTTTATAAATCCAGCGCACATTTTGTCAGAAACTTAATCAGAGGAATAAAAATTTCTTCAACTCCATCTTATTTCAGGATGAAGGCATACTTAAAGCTTTTGGTCAGAGCAGTAAAAAGTGCATAAATATGTAAAATGTATGATTTCTGATGGCTTCATCTCACTGAACACGTAATCCAGAATAAGGTTTTTAACAAGACAAACATCGAAGTATTATTTAGACAAATCTCAGCAAAAAAATTGTCCGTTTGAGAAAAATCACTTAGTATACAAGCTTCACAGATTAGTATGATCAGTTTAATGGCAACAAAGCCTGCTGACGCTGTGCAAAAATGGCTGTGAACTAAACTGTACAAACAGAAGAAAACAGTTGGTACTGTCAAAGTAAAAGCTGATTTTAAAACTAAAGCAGTAAATGAGGGTTAAGACTAACTTAGCTTAATTTCAGACCAGAAGAAGATCCAGGTTGGCCAGCAATCTTGTTTTTCTGCTTCATTTGGGCTTGTAAACATTTTTATTTCCCCCCAAAAAACATACAGGTAAATATACAGTTTAAATAAAAACACCTCAAAACATGATGATACGTTTATTTCTTCTAGGTTGCCAAAGTATGATTTAAGAGTGTCCCTAAGTCTAGGTTCAGCATGCGTAAGCTGGCCCTTATTGCCAATGAGCCAAGATGTTTTACAGAATCCACCAACCAAACCTGTTGCATTTAAACCAGCAGTAGATGTCATACTAGACACCAACAGAAACGGCTGAGACCACAGAACCAAGATGTGATTTGGATCAGGTCCATATCAAGACCAATGAAGGAGAGACCTTATAAATGATTTAATCTACAAGCTGTTGTGACCCGAACAGCCACCAGAGGGCATCAGCAGGAGTGGAATAATCAGCGTTATGGGGCAGTTACCTGAGCATCTCGCAGTCACCAGACACAGACTCTGTTCAGTTTCAATTATACTTTGTATTAGGTAGAAAACCTTACAGCAGCTGCAACGCTGTTCAGGACAGAAGGACTCATCCAGGAGGAGTGAATGCTGCAAGTCACTGACTGGATGCAATCTGCTGTGTTTTCTTAGATAGAAAAACTTTTTATCCAATTTGAATAAATAACTGAATCTGACTGAACTGTTCAATGATTAGGATTAATTGGAATGTATGAACCTGACTGTTGTGAAGTATCTTGAGACGACGTGTGTTGTGAATTGGCGCTATATAAATAAACTAATTGAATTGAAGTTCTAGAAACCTAAAACAGGTTGAGATTGAAAAACATTCTGTTACTCCAATCTGCTGTCTGTTAAAATAAGCTCTAATTGGTGAGTGCTTCTGCTGTACATACCATAGCATCAGGTCTCCAGTGAGTCACAGCTTGTTATCACCAGCTCAGCCACGCCCTGCAGACCAGAAGGAAAACAATTTAATTGTGCCTCAATAAACCAACTGCCTTGGAAAATAGCTTTAAAGACAAAGAGAAAAGGTGTGTAGCCGTCCTACAGGGTCCTGATGAAGCATTAGTCACTATGTAAGGAATACCTTCACAGATTATAACACGTCCTATTAACCAGCTACACTTTGAGGAAGTGAGCAGATCTCTGCCTACTTAAGGTATGTAGTTAAACAAGACCTTTTGTCTGACGGCAGAACCACCCAGAGTTGGTACTATCACGTTTAATATTTAACCTGATGAGCAGGACGTTCTGCGGGTACGACAACGCAGATGTCTACTAATAGAAGCAGGGCGGTGAGCAGAACATACCTATTCCCCCCTGAGAAAAGCTGCACACAGAAATATCACCATGGAGATGTCCAGAACCAGTCAGGTCCAAGTGAAAAAAGCACCGCAAGCAGAGCCTCTAACAGAAAGCCAGTGATACTGTCTGGAGGTGTCAGAACTTACTGCCTTAACTGGGTCAGACTCCGTTTCCACTGCAGCCAGGATAACTGGATGACACCCTCAACTGATCCGGACTGGATCCAGAACCCTAGCAGCTTCTCCCTTTATACATAGTAGATAAAATAGTTTAAACTGCACTAACCTGGAAGGAAACGGACCCAGGCGACCGCCGCTCGGTGCAGGCGCTGCTCTCTCCTGCATCGGTTTGAACTCCGTGGTTCCGGAATCGGTTCCTCTGTTTTAAGTTTCGTTTCTGTCATTTGACGACACGCGCACATTCACCTTGGAAACGGGCAGTTTATCCAGGAAGAAGCGCTCTGAGCGATAACGTCTATGGCAAGTACTTTTAACATTTTGTCAAAGTGTAATACTACTAGTAGGAGTTCTTATAACAAAGAATCAGAATCAGAATCAGAAAAGCTTTATTGCCAAGTACGTTTTTGGACATACAAGGAATTTGTTTTGGCGTAGTCGGTGCAATACAATACAAATTAAACAGTATAAACATATCTACAATATAATATAAATATATGTGCACAGTTTTAAGTGAGTGAGAGTAAATATAGAGCAGTATAAGATGCAAGAGCAATACAACAGTGCAGGTGATCATTGTGCAAGTAAAGCAGGAGTCCATGCTGAACTTTAATGTAACGCATAGAGTTACAGGTTACAGGTGTCCTGTCAGCAAAAAAGGAGAGTGTCAGGGTGGTTTCCGGGCTTTGTTAACAAGGCTGCTGGCAGATGGGAAAAAACTGTTCTTGTGGCGTGAGGTTTTGGTCCGGATGGACCGCAGCCTCCTGCCAGAGGGGAGAGTCTCAAAGAGTCTGTGACCGGGGTGGGAGGGATCAGCCAGAATCTTCCCTGCCTGCTTCAGGGTCCTGGAGGTGTACAGTTCCTGGAGAGACAGTAGACTGCAGCCAATCACCTTCTCAGCAGACCGAATGACACGCTGCAGCCTGCCCTTATCCTTGGCTGTAGCAGCGGCGTACCAGATGGTGATGGAGGAGGTGAGGATGGACTCAATGATGGCTGTGTAGAAGTGCACCATCATAGTCTTTGGCAGGTTGAATTTCTTCAGCTGCCGCAGAAAAAACATCCTCTGCTGGGCTTTCTTGATGAGGGAGCTGATGTTTGGCTCCGACTTGAGATCCTGGGAGATGATGGTTCCCAGGAAGCAGAAAGATTCCACAGTGTCAATTGTGGAGTCACAGAGGGTGATGGGGCAGATGGGGCTGGGTTCTGCCTGAAGTCCACAACCATCTCCACTGTCTTTAGAGCGTTGAGCTCAAGGTTGTTCTGGCTGCACCCGTCCAACAGATGGTCCACCTCCCATCTGTACACAGACTCGTCACCATCAGAGATGAGTCCGATCAGGGTGGTGTCGTCCGCAAAATTCAGAAGCTTGACAGACTGGTGACTGGAGGTGCAGCTGTTGGTGTACAGGGAGAAGAGCAGAGGAGAGAGAACACAGCCTTGGGGGGAACCGGTGCTGATGGTCAGGGAGCTATGGTGTCTGACACTTTGTGACGTTTCATTGTTCCACAGTGATCAGCACCTCAGATCATAACAACTGCCACATTGAACATCTAAGTGGTTAACAGTTTTTCAATTATCTGTTCTCTTATCTGGGGGATGTTGATAAAGCAGCTGGTCCACCGACCAAAACATCTACCATTGGTCTGCCATAAATCACTGAACGGGGTCATCTCCCATTGCGTCTTTCTGAATAAAAAGGACTTTGAATGCAAATAAGTTTATTTCTATAGCACCAATTCAAATACATGTCGTCTCAAGGCTCTTTACAAAGTCAATTCAATCCAATCTTACAGATTTCAAGTCAGGTTCATACATTCATATTAATCGTAACCATTGAACAGTTCAGTCAGATTCAGTTATTTATTCAAATTGGATAAAAAGTTTTTCTATCTAAGGAAACCCAGCAGATTGCATCCAGTCAGTGACTTGCAGCATTCACTCCTCCTGGATGAGCATGTAGAGACAGTGGACAGTCACTGGCGTTGACTTTGCAGCAATCCCTCATAGTGAGCATGCATGTAGCGACAGTGGAAAGGAAAAACTCCCTTTTAACAGGAAGAAACCTCCAGCAGAACCAGAACCAGGCTCAGTGTGAGCGGCCATCTGCCACGACCGACTGGGGGTTTGAGAGAACAGAGCAGAGACACAAAGAGAACAAAGAAGCACTGATCCAGGAGTACTTTCTATGGGAAGGAAAAGTAAATGTTAATGGATGTAGCTCCTTTAGTCGTTTCATCTAGAAAGAAAGAACAGATAAACTCTGAGCCAGTTTTCAAGGTTAGAGTCTGAAAGAGAGAACATAGAGTTAGTCACAGTAGAAGCTCAGTCAGTAGCCATGTCTAGGAGAGAGAAAGGGTTAAACACTGAAAGACAGGGCCATGTGGATCATCTGTAGAAGGTGAGCATTAAGTTGTTGGTATCTCAACTAATGTTCCCCTCTACAAAGGTGCCACTACTAAACACAGAGCCAGACCAGGTGTAGCTTCTAGAAAGAGAAAAGAGAGAACATTGACCTGTTAAGCCCTGAGGCGTTTTAGAGCCATTTCCACCTGAAATTACATATCTTCAATAAATGAAGTATAGTTCCACAGTTATAAGGTCTACATGCAAACCTTTGGTACCTGTGTAAAGATAAGACATAAAAGAACATTTTTTAAGTTGAACCATCGTTGTAACTGTTACTCTGTGTTGGAAAAATGTATATAAGTTATCATTGCTTAGATTAAATCATATTTATGTTTTAAGTTCTACTTTAGTTAAGATGATTCCTGTGATTGTTTTTTAGTGTGGACAAAGGGTTTGTGGAAAGTTAAGGAATGTTGTCTGGAGTGGACCACTCTCTGGACATCACATGATTATACCATATATGGAAATTACCACTCTTTTAGGTTGAAATCTCTGTAAGAAATGGCTCAACCAATTCCCGCTTTTTGCTTGTAGGAATGTGAGGTGTAAATAAAAGGCTGGTGGAAGGACTTCTTCCTTTGTGAGAAAGACGTCGCTGTTCTGGCAGAGGACTGTTTCTCCCTTGCAAGTCAAACTTACTTGGTTTACTTGTGCCTTATTTTACACTTGTCTGTGTTTATCAGCTTTCTAACTCTAACACTATGTCTGATTTATTTGTGATTAAAGAAAGAAAAAATAAAATTTTTTGAGCCTTGCCTAATGTTTTTTCTAAATAGACATTGTAAAACAACATGAAAATCCTTTGTAATTATTAGGAGATCCTCCAGGTTGTATTCATCAACATCTTGGCTATAACTGCAGCACATTTGGACTGAATAAGTTGAAGCATATTTGTTCCACAAAGATTTTAGTGGTTTATGTGCCAGGCGGAGCTGGAATTTTGGCACAATTTAGCCAAATATGCCAAAACTGTGCCGAATGTGTTTTTCATCTCAAAAAAGATAATCTGGTCCAAAAAAAAGTGCCGATTTCCATTGAAGGAGTCCTACATAGGACATAGCCTTTGGTCATGACATATACCCTGTGCATCAAAATGTATAATATCAATATAATGAATAGAAAACAAGCTGAATAGTTTGGTCTCCAAACAGAGGGGTTTTATTGAAAACAGGAAGTTTCAAAGTAAAACCAAGAGAAAAAAATACTTATGTATAAAAAACTGTGCCAACAAATGTTAAAAAAAACAAATTTTAGAAATTAAACACATTGTAAACAAATGTGCAAGGAACAAAATACAAAAAAACTATGTACAAGCAGCCCCAAAATAAAAACAAACACTCTACAAATTAGAGTGATAGTTCTTGAAACAATTTCTGTTGCAAGTGAAACACAGGGCAACATTTCTCCTCATGTCAGTGGCAGTCTCACCATAGAAAGCTGGTACGCAGGTGTTAGAGGGACCGGTTCTTGAAGCTGCAACAGCAGCTTTAGACTCATCGAAGAGCTCTTTCATGAGGACCTCCCTGAACTGCTCCTGTGACAGTTATGTCTTTCCTCTAATGACTAACATATTCTGCAGGATAAAAGAGTTCACTACAGCAATATCTAGAAAAGGATAAAAGAAAGTCTTGTACCATTGCATAGTTTTCCCTCTAACTGAATAATACTAGATGAGGGCATCTGATAAGTTCACTCCTCCTATGAACTTCTTGTGATCCTTCACACCATCAGGAACTGCAATGTCCTTGACACACCACTGTACCCCTCCATGGTGTCTCCACTGTAGGCTTTGTGAAATGTGTTGCATACACTCACCTCCTTGGTGTCCTTCCATTCCACAAAGAGCAGTCCTTCTTTTCGCAGCCACATGTCTCCTCTCTCTGCTGATTTGGGCATGGAGTTCCATGTTGTTTTTGAAAAGCCAACACGTGTCTGACGGACGGTTCCACATGCGGCATGACCTACCGTCATGCTGCCTGCTTGTCTGCATTCCGGGGTCCTACGCTGCACTAACCCTGACACCTTTAGTTATCAGGCTCCTCTCCTGTGGAACCAGCTCCCAGTTTTAGTCCGTGAGGCAGACAGCCTGTCTACTTTTAAGGCTAGGCTTAAAACTTGTCTTCCTTGATCTACAGATCCAGCCTTGTCGGGTGTTTCATGGATTTTTCGGCACCAGCAGTCTGGAGTTGTTTTTGAAAGAGGGTGAAAGCTCAAAGTCGCGACGCCTTCGACTTATGGTCCCTGCTCTATTCTCCAACTCCAAGCCCAGCCTCTCAAAGAACTCACCAAGCCTAACTCAGAGGAGTATTCACCTGCCTGTCCACCCTCCAACATCCCCCTCAAGTCACAGCGTAGCTTCGCCGCAGAAAAAAGGGACAACACCAACTGGAGATTACTGGAACAAGCCCGCTCACAGCCTGCCAACCACAGAGTCTGTGGAGAAGGACTTACTCCCCCACTGTCTAGTTCAAACCACCAACTCAGTAAGTCTGCCGATAATACCCACACGGCAAGATCCAATATTCCAGTTTTGAATCCCTCTAAAGATCTTTCCCTTCTTTAGTTATGATCAGAAATGTACAGCGACGGGATACCCGACATTAACTTGTTAAAATACTCTGATTAAAGTCTTGAAGTTTAAGCCTTCATAACTTGGTGAGTTTAGGTCTTTAGATCTTTTTGTCTCTTAGTTATGACCAGTGATAGAGTTAGAAAGTTGATAAACACAGACAAGTGTAAAATAAGACTTCAAACATAAACATGATTTAAACTAAACAATGATAACTTACATACATTTTTCCAACAAGCCAAAATGTACAAGTATGAAAACAACAAATCCTAGGGCAGACTTTTACTCTGCTGATGTTTTGTGTCAGGAATGCTTAACATTAACACTCAATAAAAAGTTCTTATAAATGGATATCTGTAAAAACCTTGACTTTAGGTTCTAACGTGTGTTAAAGAGTGTTTTTCTCCATCAGCTGAGGAGTAGAAGGTGTGTTGAGGCGTCCAAACGTGTTTCAGGAAGTAAATATCCTGACCGTCTCTACCAGGATCAGTCTATAGGCCCAAACATTAAAGTCACGTTTTAATTTTTCTCCAGAGCTCTTGGAAAGTCTAACAAGAAGAAATGGTGACTGACTGAAGTTTTTATCAAGGACATTAAGTTTGTTCATATTAGTTAATATTGTTGCAACATTTAAAATAATATTTGTTGTTTTTTCCTTGGCCTCACAAATCATGATAATCTCCTTCTCCTCCTAAGCTGTTTTATATTTTAAAGTCTATGACGGTATTTAGTTAAAAAATGTATCATTTTTAATCTCATTTCAAAAAGTCCTAATTATAGGGTCCTGGAAAGGAAGACCAACTGTTAAACATCCACCAAGAGGAGCAGTTTTTATTGAGACAACCTATTTCAGAACATATGTAAATATAATATTTAAAAAAAAAAACAACCATCACTTTCTTTGCACAGCTTCATCTGATCTTACATAATGTAGCTGCTGTTGCATCTTTGGCTTTCAGGTCATCACGGTTTAAACCTTCCAGCAATTCATAAGAAATCTCATCTCTTCTGATCAGATGTCAGAATTTAACAATAAGTGGACAAAAGCTGTGAAAAAGGAACAACTCTGTATGGATCGGGACTAAAGGATGTCTTTTTAGTGGCAGTCTGCTTATAAAATAAATAACATGAATGAAAACACTGTCAAGTTCAATATTGTGTTTAATAATATTGTAAGTCATAAAACGTGAATAAACCATAGTGTAAAAACGCTCTGCTGCTCTTGTTTGTGGTCGGCCATGTTTGTTTCCCATTTGCCTTCTCAGAAAGCTGCTCAGCAGCTCTGTTTCTGCTCATTATTTTTAGCTGCTTTGTTGAATGCAAATGTTAATAGACGCTATATGTTCCATAGACCTGTGGGGACTGACTATATGTGACGTATCATGTTTGAGATGTTAATTTCTCTTTATGAATATTGATCCTGGTGGCATCAAAACTCTGATCATTTGTTTAATGTGCTTATTATGCATTATACTATACTATGTATTTTACCTTAAGAGTTGGTTCCTTATTTGGCATCTACTGGAAAACGTCAGAATGATATATGTTAGTTAGAGAACCCGAGAGAGTCACAAATACATGGAAGCCTTGAATGCTTTGGATCCTCACATTGAGAGCTTTTTGGACTGAGGTAAAGTCAAACCATTCCTGCATTTAACAAAGTCTCAAATAAATAAGGCAGAGTTTCCAGCTGCTCATCAGTTATTTGTAAGTCATGGAGCTGTCCAGGGTGCTTAAGCTGTGACTGTTTTCCAGCTTCTTCCTACCTATGTCAGTGTTATAACTCCATGGTTGTTGTCTGCAACCATGGATTAAAACGTGGGGTGACATTCTGTGGATCCACAGCTATAAGAAAATCTCACTTTCTACACTGAGGAACATTTATTCTGATCACAGATGCTCAGTTCTTCACCTGCTGAACGTAAAGCTGATAAAACTGGCTTCTGGAATAACCTAACCAAAACACTGAAAGAGCAGAAAGATCTTCCTTTAAACAGATCTACTTCATCAGCCACAAGCAGACTGCAGCTCTACTGAACAAAGGAATGTTGGTTAAAAACAAACTGGACTATGATGATGGTTTAAGGTCTGTTGCGTTTCTGTTCTTTCATAGCTCAGGTTGTTGTTCAGAAACATATTGATTTGTGAATGATGCAAGATGAAATGTCCAAGTTAAGAGTAATCGTTATTATTTCATGCCGCTTGTAGTTATAAAACATAAAACTGTTTCTCTGTCTTAGAGAGTTCAGTTCAGATGATCTTTCTACTGTAGAAATCTTCCGTATTAGTGTCTACATAGTGTTTAAATCCACAGCTCACTGGATTAAGCTGCTTTCTCTTCCGATTCGTTTGAACTCAGCTCACTGAAAAGATTTCCAGAGGTTGATAGGAAGGCATTACTTTCCTCAGATACTGTTACACTGATACTTTTCACAGACTGAAACTGTCATGGTTTGGAGTGCAAGTGAGCTGCTACCCTGTTGTTTACCTCTGTTGTTCCAGTGACAGGTTAGAGCAGAGGGCGTGGCCGAGGTCGTTGGTTGCTCTCACACCTGAGAGCAATCTTCTCATATCTTGCTCATGGTTATAAGGAGCTGCATGATGACCACTGGATAGCTGATTGTCCACCTACAGGTCCTTCTCAAAATATTAGCATATTGTGATAAAGTTCATTATTTTCCATAATGTCATGATGAAAATTTAACATTCATATATTTTAGATTCATTGCACACTAACTGAAATATTTCAGGTCTTTTATTGTCTAAATACGGATGATTGTGGCATACAGCTCATGAAAACCCAAAATTCCTATCTCACAAAATTAGCATATCATTAAAAGGGTCTCTAAACGAGCTATGAACCTAATCATCTGAATCAACGAGTTAACTCTAAACACCCGCAAAAGATTTCTGAGGCCTTTAAAACTCCCAGCCTGGTTCATCACTCAAAACCCCAATCATGGATAAGACTGCCGACCTGACTGCTGTCCAGAAGGCCACTATTGACACCCTCAAGCAAGAGGGTAAGACACAGAAAGATATTTCTGAATGAATAGGCTGTTCCCAGAGTGCTGTATCAAGGCACCTCAGTGGGAAGTCTGTGGGAAGGAAAAAGTGTGACAGAAAACGCTGCACAACGAGAAGAGGTGACCGGACCCTGAGGAAGATTGTGGAGAAGGGCCGATTCCAGACCTTGGGGGACCTGCGGAAGCAGTGGACTGAGTCTGGAGTAGAAACATCCAGAGCCACCGTGCACAGGCGTGTGCAGGAAATGGGCTACAGGTGCCGCATTCCCCAGGTCAAGCCACTTTTGAACCAGAAACAGCGGCAGAAGCGCCTGACCTGGGCTACAGAGAAGCAGCACTGGACTGTTGCTCAGTGGTCCAAAGTACTTTTTTCGGATTAAAGCAAATTCTGCATGTCATTCTGAAATCAAGGTGCCAGAGTCTGGAGGAAGACTGGGGAGAAGGAAATGCCAAAATGCCAGAAGTCCAGTGTCAAGTACCCACAGTCAGTGATGGTCTGGGGTGCCGTGTCAGCTGCTGGTGTTGGTCCACTGTGTTTTATCAAGGGCAGGGTCAATGCAGCTAGCTATCAGGAGATTTTGGAGCACTTCATGCTTCCATCTGCTGAAAAGCTTTATGGAGATGAAGATTTCATTTTTCAGCACGACCTGGCACCTGCTCACAGTGCCAAAACCACTGGTAAATGGTTTACTGACCATGGTATCACTGTGCTCAATTGGCCTGCCAACTCTCCTGACCTGAACCCCATAGAGAATCTGTGGGATATTGTGAAGAGAACGTTGAGAGACTCAAGACCCAACACTCTGGATGAGCTAAAGGCCGCTATCGAAGCATCCTGGGCCTCCATAAGACCTCAGCAGTGCCACAGGCTGATTGCCTCCATGCCACGCCGCATTGAAGCAGTCATTTCTGCCAAAGGATTCCCGACCAAGTATTGAGTGCATAACTGTACATGATTATTTGAAGGTTGACGTTTTTTGTATTAAAAACACTTTTCTTTTATTGGTCGGATGAAATATGCTAATTTTGTGAGATAGGAATTTTGGGTTTTCATGAGCTGTATGCCAAAATCATCCGTATTAAGACAATAAAAGACCTGAAATATTTCAGTTAGTGTGCAATGAATCTAAAATATATTAATGTTAAATTTTCATCATGACATTATGGAAAATAATGAACTTTATCACAATATGCTAATATTTTGAGAAAGACCTGTAAAGCCGAATCCTCGATACTACACTTATTCAACGTCCAAAAATAAATAATAAAGTGTGTGTAATAAGTGTGTCTAGATGCAACCCAGCAGGCACAAAAAGGACGTGGCAGCAAAACAAGATGAAATATAAAAACTCAGTTAAATCAGGCAATAAACTGGATTACAGGATTTGATCATAATAACATAAAACAGAACTAAACTACAATCTCTGTCAGGGATCAAACCCCGGTGTCCCTCCTGACAGCCAGGAACGTGGTCCACTCTGCTAAGGAGGACAACCTAACTTCACCAGATGTTTGTGATGAACATCATGAAACCTCTGCTGTACCGTAACAGTTTCAGTCAGTAAAATTTCCGACAGCGCCGCATACAGTTGGCTGTGGAGGATTTCCTGCTTCACCTTTGTTATACAAAAGGCCGCCGTTGTTATAGAAATGAAGTGCAGTCATTGTGTTATATGAGAGATGTGTGGGCTGAGAATATTATTAAGATAAATGATTGACTGTTATTCCAGAAAATGATCAGACATCTTATCTTGGTCTGATCAACCTCTCCTGACGTAGATTTCTGGGGAGTAGTTGTGCTCCAACGTCTCCAGGCTCCTCCAGAAAAGATCTCGCCATTTCTGACACTTTCCTTGTTCTAGAACTCAGCTAGAAAGTAGACCAAACCCAGGGTTAGTTCAATAAACAGAGTAGGTTGCTGCGGTAACCTGACTCAGCGTAATGGCTACCTGGCTTTCTGAAACCAAAAACCCAGGGTATGTAGATACTTACCCAAGAACCTACTCTGAGTTCTCACTAACCCTGCTTTCTGAAACGAGGCCCAGCAGGCGGGCTTCAGATATATTTTAATATGTATTTTGCTTGCGATACTATTGGCCTTTATTCTTCCTCATTTATTCCGAAAGTGAGCTGACAGGAAATGGGGCGGAGAGAGGAAGAAGGCCTGCGCCAAACGTCAACATGCCGGGACTGGAACCCATGACAGCCACATTGAGTACTCAAGGCTCCATGCATGGGTCAGGTGCTCCACCCCTGTGCTTCGGATTATTTGTTGCTGTGTAGCTGAACCACCAGAACCTCAGACCCAAACTGAACCCTGACTCAGCAGAAACTCTGACAAATTGAACCAGGTACTTGGACATATGTTTTAGACGTGTTTGGGTTCATTTTCTAGTATTTTTCAGGTGTTTCAGTAACTTTTAGGTGTTTTTACAGCTGTTCTTCAGGGGCATCAGGAGCTACATCCATTAACATTTACTTTTCCTTCCCATAGAAAGTACTCCTGGATCAGTGCTTCTTTGTTCTCTTTGTGTCTCTGCTCTGTTCTCTCAAACCTCCAGTCGGTCGTGGCAGATGGCCGCTCACACTGAGCCTGGTTCTGGTTCTGCTGGAGGTTTCTTCCTGTTAAAAGGGAGTTTTTCCTCTCCACTGTCGCTACATGCATGCTCAGTATGAGGGATTGCTGCAAAGTCAACACCAGTGACTGTCCACTGTCTCTACATGCTCATCCAGGAGGAGTGAATGCTGCAAGTCACTGACTGGATGCAATCTGCTGGGTTTCCTTAGATAGAAAAACTTTTTATCCAATTTGAATAAATAACTGAAATGAATAGAATTACTTTGTATTCTCATAGGGACATTTGTCTTGCAGCCCGTTGGAAAACATAGAAAACATAACACAAACAGTCACTCTACAACTTTACAAGTCACAATCCAACTAAGAATGACAACCAATTACTTTTGCAAAGTTCCCTGAATAATTGCTGGAGTAATGCAAGAGTTTTTCTATCTGTTGGTCCTTGAATCTCTTTCCAGATGCTAGGAGCTCAAATTCATCATGAAGTGGTTGTTGAGGAGAGTGAAGAGTAGCTTTTGTCTTTTGTCTAACTCTCTTTAAAAATGTTTCTGTAAGATCAGACACTTTAGCGTCGATAATTTCACCAGCCACTTGTACCACTTGCTGCTGAAGCAGGCGATGAAAGCAAATGTAAGGACAGATTCTATCATAGAGCTATAAAAGATGGTCATCAACGTTTCGCATACTTTTCACTGAATGTCAGCTTATTGCTGATGACAACACCCGAGTATTTGTGATGCCGAACACACTCCACTGGTTCTCCTTTGATGAGAACTAAAGGCGGTGGATTGTACTTTTTCCTAAAATCTATACACAGAACTTCGGCTTTGGTGACATTTAATTTTCTATAGGAGTTGCTGCACTAAATTATAAAATCCTCCACTACCTGACCAGGTGAGTCATCCTCTCCCTCTGACAGGCTGACAATAACTGTGTCAGCCTGTGATAAATATGTCGTCCTGTATGTTGACCTCTGCAGTCATTGGTGTACTGGACACACAATGAGGGAGAGCGAACGCAACCCTGTGGAGCAGTTTACTCAGACACACTGGGATCTGTTAACGAGGAAATCTAAAACCCATCCCACCACACCTGGGCACAGCTTGAAATGAGTCAATAATGCCCTAACTCAAATGTGAGGTTGGATGGTATTAAAAGCAGAAGAAAAATGTAAAATTTCAAGTGAATATGAGAACCGAGGTCATCGACGGGTTTAAATTAAATTAAGAAGTGCTGAGACTGTGTCTTCAACCCTTCTTTCCCACCTGTAGGCAAATCAAAGAGGATCTAATTTGTCTTCAATTCAAAATTCAATAATACTTTATTAATCTCAAAGGGAAATTAAATGTTGTAGCTCATCATGAAGGTTTCTTCAAAGAGCCGTTGTAGATGCTGATGGCTGTGGGTAGGAAGGATCTCCTGTAGCGCTCCGTCTTACAGCAGATCTGAAGAAGCCTCTGACTGAAGACACTCTGTTGTTGTAGGACAGCCTGATGAAGAGGATGCTCAGGGTTCTTCCATTGTGGAAGAATCCTTCTTTCCACAATGATCTCCAGAGGTTCCAGAGGAGTCCCCAGAACAGAACCAGCCTTTTTTATCAGCTTGTTGAGCTTTTTTAAGTCCCTGGTTCTGATGCTGCTTCCCCAGCAGATGATGGAGAAGAGATCAGATTCTCCACAACAGACTTATAGAAGATATGCAGCATATTGCTGCAAACACCAAAGGACCTAAGCTTCCTCAAGATGTACAGTCTGCTCTGTCCCTTCTTGTAGATGGCTTCACAGTTGCATCTCCACTCTAGTCTGTTGTCCAGGTGAACACCGAGGTATTTATACTCCTCCACCACCTCCACTTCTTCTCCCATGATAGAAATAGTTTTTGACTTATTCCTGTTTCTCTTAAAATCTACAATCATCTCCTTTGTTTTAGTCACGTTCAAAATGAGATGATTGTTTCCACACCATGCCACAAAGTGGTCCACCACCTTCCTGTACTCAGCTTCTTGTCCATCTCTGATCCACCCCATGACTACAGAATCATCCGAGTATTTCTGCAGATGACAGGAGTCTGTCTTGTACTGGAAGTCTGAGGTGTACAGAGTGAAAAGGAATGGTGAGAGTACAGTCCCCTGTGGTGCTCCTGTGCTGCTGACTACCTGGTTAGACTCACAACCCTTCAGTCTCACAAACTGTGGTCTGTTTGTCAGGTAGTCTTTGATCCAGGAGATTATTGAGGCCTCCACCTGAGTCTTCTGGAGTTTCTGACAAAGCAAATCAGGTTGGATTGTATTAAATGTTCTGGAGAAATCAAAGAACATGATCCTCACATTGCTGCTGGCTTTGTCCAGATGACAGTGGGTTTGTTGAAGCAGGTGTATGATGGCATCTTCAACTCCAACTCCACAACGATAAGCAAACTGAAGGAGGTCCTGATGGTTCATTGTTTGCTTACTCAGGTGGGCCAACAGGAGTCTCTCTAGGACCTTCATGATGTGGGATGTCAGGTCAACAGGTCTATAGTCATTGAGGACTGATGGGTGAGTTTTCTTTGGTACCGGAACAAGACAGGGGGTCTTCCACAACACCAGAACCTTCTTCTGGGCCAGGCTAAGGTTGAAGAGGTGCTGCAGAATCCCACAGAGCTGCTCTGCACAGGCCTTCAGGACTCTAGGGCTGACATGATCTGGACCTGCAGCCTTATTCCAATTCAGTCTCCAGTTGTCTCTTCACTTGACTTCTTGAGACACACAGGTGGAAGGTGGAGGCAAAGGAAGCATCAGCATCTTCTGATATGGTTGAAGGCAAACATGTAGAAGCAGAAGGTTCTAGGGCTGAGGTGGAAGATAAAAAATGTGAGGTGTTACTGGACAGCTGTGGGTCCTGTGGGTCAAAGGAGGGTGGGATGTCTGTTTGGCTGTGAGCAGGAGAGGAGGATGCTGAGCTTGTTTCTGAACTGAACCCATTGAAGAATGAGTTCAGTTCATTGGTTCTGTCCAGACCTTCATTGGTCCGATTATCCTTCTGCTTGAAGCCTGTGATCTTCTTCATCCCTGTCCACACATCTCTGATATTGTTTTGCTGGAGCTTGCTCTCCAGCTTCTTCTTGTACACCTCCTTGCTGTCTCTCATCTTGACTTTAAGTTGCTTCTGTAAACTCAATAATTCTCTGTCTCCCTCTCTGAAGGCTCTTTTTTTCTTGTTAAGCAGGTCCTTCAGGTCACTGGTGATCCAAGATTTGTTATTGGGGAAGCATCTCACGGTTCTGGTGGGGATGATGTTATCCACACAGAAGTTTATATCGTCGGTTACACACTCAGTCATGGCATTGATGTCCTCTCCATGTGGCTGGCACAGTGCGTCCCAGTCTGTAGCCTCAAAGCAACCTTGCAGAGCTTCTTCAGCTTCCTGTGACCATTTTCTCACAGTCCTCTTTATTACAGGTTGCCTCTGAACAAGGGGCTTATATTTCGAGCAGAGAAAAACAAGATTGTGATCTGATTTGCCTAGAGGAAGTCTTGCTGTAGAGATGTATGAGTCCTTGACATTTGCATAAAACAAATCCAATGTTTAGTTTTCTCTGGTAGAGCAGCTGACAAACTGTTGAAACGTTGGAAGTTTAGCAGAGAGTGAAGCATGGTTAAAATCACCAGAAATTGCCACAAAAGCATTGGGGTTTTGTGTCTGTAGCTTAGCAACAACTGAGCTGATGGCATCACATGCAGTGTCAGCAACAGCGGAAGGTGGAACGTAAACCGTTGCCAAAATAACACTGGTGAACTCTCTGGTTAAATAATATGGACGAAAACTTACTGCCAACAGTTCAATATCTGGACTGCAGAGATGACACTTCACAGTAACATGTCCTGGATTACACCATCTGTTGTTCACAAGTACTGCCAGTCCACCTCCTTTACATTTACCGCTCCTCTTTAAATCTCTGTCTGCTCGTATGGTTAAAAAGCCCGGCAGAGAGACGCTGGAGTTGGGGATATGATCCTGCAGCCATGTCTCAGTAAAACACGATACTGCATGCCCCGTACTCTGGTGGGTCCTTTGTAGGGCTTGGAGTTCATCCAACTTGTTTCCCAACGATCTCACATTGCCCATCATAACCGACGGAAGAGATGGTTTGAACTTCCTCCTTCTCTCTCTTCTCTTAGCTCCTGCTCTGCATCCACGGCGTCTCCTTTTCAACTCATCAGGGATCTGGGGTTGTAGTTGAAGTATTATTTGAGCTTTTGAGATATTAATCAGCTGCTCCCGGTTGTAAGAAACAACCCCGTTGCCATGGCAATGCATCATAACAAATGTCCAAAAATAGAAAGTATTAGGAACAATCCTCCAAGCTGCGCAGCATCCGACACTAGAGAGGACAGTTGTCCAAAAAAAATCAACTGTATCCACCACAAGAGGAATAGTTCTCAAAAAAGAATAAATCAGAATCAAAAGTAACAGAGCTACTCCAACCTGCTGACATCTTGAGCGGCGCAATTCTAGACATTTGACCAGCTTCCTGTTGATCTGTTTTTAAAGGCCTTCATGACTAGAAAGGTTAGAGCCACAGGTCTAAAATCACTTGTCTATTGGGGACTTGTTTTTCAGGACAGGAACAATGATGGATTTTTTCCACAGAGAAGGAACTCTTTGCTGCTCTAGAGACTGCTTCAAAATGGAATAGAAAACAGCGGGGAGTTGGTCTGCACAATGCTTGAGGAGGTACCAGGACATATTGTCCGGACCAGAACTCTTGGTACTTTTAATTGCAGGCTCCTGACATCCTGATCATTTAAAGCTAAAGCAGACAATGAAAAAGTGAACACCGCCTGTTTCAGCTGGTTAATTTCATCTTTAAAATCCTTAGAATCAAACCGGAGATAATTGGTGTTAAAATGATCCGTGAGTTCCCTGTCTAAATGAAACCCTTTTAATCTAATCTGGTAATCCTGTAACGTCTGAGAGCGTGTCATGGCTGACATGCCATTCCAGACTATTTTAAAATGTTCAAGTTTGAATTACAAAAATAATTAGAACAGAAATAAAAAAGCCAAATTTATTTTGACTTCACTGATCTATAGTTAGGATAAACTGGGATGTATGAACCTGACTGGGAATCTGTAGGATTCTACTGAACTGACTTAGTAAAGTTGGCCCAGGAGCTTGAAGAACACCTTGAGACAACATGTGTTGGGAATTGGTGCTATAGAAATAAACTGAATTGAATTTAACTGAACCGTGACTCAGCAAAAACTCGGACAACTTAAGCCTGACTCAGCAGATCCAAATAAACAAGTCTGAGAGTTGTTTTTGACCCAGCGGTCACAAATTCAGGACAGTTTGTTTTCCAATCCTTATCTCTCCAGCAGAGGATAAAAGTCCAGCTTCATTCCACTCAGGTCATAGTTTCCACTTTCTGAGCCTTTTGGACCCAAAGAACCAGAAACATGAAGGTCTATCTGCTATTACTGCTACTACTGCCACTCTGCACAGGTAAGAACAACTCTGTACCCGTATCAGAACCAAACAGAACTATCAGGGCCAGGAAGTATTCAGCCAGACATCAGAACCAAACTGGGTTAGTCAGCCCTTATATTTTCAGAACGGCATTTATTACATATAGAGTGGTGTAAAAAGTATGTACACCCTCACAGATTTCTTCTGGTTTTGCTTTTTTGGTCCCAACTAAATGTTTCAGATCATCAAAGAGATGATAAAACTGGATAAAAATAACCCAAGGAAAAACAAAAAGCTGGTTTTAAATAATGATTTCAGTCAACCTGATCCTGTGAGTTTCAGGTGTGTTTTAAGAACTTTCTTAGATGTTTTTTGATCATTTTCTGGTATTTTCCAGGTATATTTTCAGGTGTGCTCTAAGGTATGTGTTGCACATTTGAAAAACGAATCGGTGTGTTTTTGACGGAGTTTTGTAGTTGGCCGTTAGCAGACGGACATGAGAAGAATAACGAACATCTCCATTCGTCAACGGCCAATAAAGCCGTGAGCACCTGAGCCAGGAGTTATTACCACTGCATAGAAACTAATGTCCAAACGTTCCAGCTGTGTCCTGATTCTTCTGATTTCTTTGTGCTTGTTCTGCAGCTCGGCCTTTTCAAATCAACTGTTATGGTGAAGATTTCCTGATGGTCCACAACCTGCTGCTGCAGTGTACTGGGAAGGTCCAACAGGCCTGTTACACCAGAGGTGAGTCTACTACACACCTGAACCTGCAAAGGGACCAGTGGTGGTTCCTACTGACAGATTTCTGTTTACCAGCAGAAATGCTGGATCAACATATTCTGCTTTAATTCTGGTGCCACAGGATCTTCTGACACTGAAATGACACGCAGGTCCCAGATCAGATCTAGACAGTTTCTAGTTGATGAGGTGAAGAATGAGGCTGAATTTAGGCCGTTTTACAGTCGCACCATCAGAAAAGAAAAGGGGAACCTGTTAATAATTGATCTAATCTCAGACCTGTGGACCTGTGTTCTGACCACAGGAATATTCTGGTCCTTGTACTGAAGCTGGGTTTACTGTCAGGGTGAACGTTGGACCCGGGATGTTACTGATTAAAGTTTCCTGTTTTTGACGAGATCAGTAAGTTAACTGGATTTTACAAACCTGTGGCTGGAGATTCACTTTGGACAGCCTAAAATTACCTGGAGGAAACTGGGCTCTAAATGTTCTAGACCAGGTGGTTTTTGCAGAAACAACCTGGTGTCCCATCAAAGTTCTGTCTGCATCACGGTGTTGAGTTCTGGAAACATGGATGTTATAATTAAGCTTAGTTCTCCACCTTTTAACAAGTGAAACACTTCACCAGGAATTACTAACTTGATGGTGATGATGGGAGGCAACAAAGGTCAGTCCTTCACCTCCTTATCCAGAGCTCCTCTGTCATGCTGAGTGGACCTAGGAAAGGAAGTGTTGTTCTAACAGTAAGAACCGTGTTCAGAACCTGCTCAGTCCTGTGACAGCAGGTGTTCTTCAAGCTCCTGGGCCAACTGGACCAACTGTCTGGCTTCTTTCTGAAGTAACTTACTTTTACTTTCTTTGACCAAAATTATGATAAAAACATTGAACTGGTCCTTTTTCAAGTAGAAAAGCAGACATGAACTCGATAAAGGCTCATTAGACAGAACCAGAACCAACATGGAATAAATCAAACGAGATTAAATTACTGCAGGGAAATAAAACCTGGCTGCTGGGGGAACTTCCCCTCTTCTTGTTGAGTGAGCTCTCCTGGTGAAGGACCGACACCGGCCCCATCTCCAGGGATCCTCAGGAGGTCGCCAATGAGTCCGAGTCCTCCAGGGTCAAAGAATCCTCAGACTAAAAGTAGCTCCTAGAGACGTCCTTCTCAGATTTTCTTAGATTTTGTCCCTGTCAGATAAAACTTATTGATGAAGCATCTGAGGGCTTCAGAGAGCTCCAAACGTGAGGAGATGCTAAGAGTCTGAAGATGGATCCAGGTTAAAACAGCCTGAAGAAAAAAAATGATTTTGAATTTTTACTCATTTTATTTACAATCTTATTCAGGATTTTTGGTTTTGAAACTTTACTGAAAAATCAAATCCAAATAAAGTTGTTTAATCATGAATCTGCAACTTGTTACAAAATAAAATTTTACTCATTTCTACCTAAAAATAAATTTCGATGTGTTTTAAGGAATTTATTTCCCTTAAAACAAACATTCCTCTGTGACTAAATCAAAACTGGTCCAAACAAAACAATCTCCAAGAATCATCCTGCACCAGAATCGAATGTGGCTGATCCAGTAGAACTCGGACCTCGTCCCTGATTTACAGCCTGGGTCACCGGGTCTGACTGCAGCGGATTTTACACCAGACTGTTGGGTTTAGATACAAGCTGGACTGTGAGCTGTGATCTGCTCCTGCAGAGGTTCTGATGGGTTTTCTGTTTGCAGATAACGGAGAAAAAGGCTGTACTCGGCTGGAGAACTGCTCCCGACCCGGTTGGACCTGCTGCCACACAGATCGCTGCAATGGTGACAAAAACTGAATCTAGTCTGGATGTTGAGTCAGAAATATTCCTCTGAGTCCTAAAGATTCCTGTAAAGACCGTCTCAGAGCCCGTTTAATGTGTCCAATACAAATAAACTGTTGGATGGACCGACAACCAGTGTCTGTGGTTTCTCTACGACATTCAGAACCAAATTACCCAAACTAACTGGTTCTCAGTCAGTCCCAGAGTGCAGGAACACCTCCAGACTGAAGGTTTAGATGAACACAGCAGGTTCTTTTTGATTTGGCCACTTTAGGTTTAATTAAATGGGTTAAATTGACCCAGTTACTGAACTGTTAGACCCAGCCGTTTTACACAGAAACTCAGAACAGGACTGTGTGGACAGGTCTTTTTACTGAACGTCTCCATGTTCAGACCAACATGAAGATGGAGCTTTGTTCCACAGCTGAGGAGCCACTGACCAGATGGACCCTACAGGTTTCAACCCAGGCCTTCGCTGAAAGTTTGAGTTCACCAAACGTTCTGCGACGTAAAGACCAGATTAGATGAATTTCTGGAGAATACAGAATGATGTTTGAATTTAACTGAAAGATACTGAACAACTGATTACAGTCAGTGTTTGATCCAGACTGATGCACAGAACCAGAGAGCTCTTAAATGTAGCCTGAACGTTTCTGCTAAAACAACGTTTATTTTCATTCATCCAAGATAGACTGAAGGCTGAGCTAAACTAGAGACACTTTGCCTAGAATAGAAGAGCAGCGGGTATCAGTGGGGGATCGAAGGATATCGGTTGATTAATAGAAGATTTTAGTAGTATTGGTGGTATGAGGTTATATTAGTGGGTATCTATGAGGTATTAGTGTGTATTAGGGTGTTATCAACAAGCACGTTTACATTTCTCATGGTTCAAACCTTCAGTTTGATGAGAATTAAAAGGATTTGGACCAGGAGGCCACCAGAACTCATCTGTCAAGCAAAGAAGGTGAAACAATCTCAGTTCATCTGCTCTGCACATGCTCACATCAGTGAAGAAAGGTTTCAGCAGAACTAGTGAAGGTCTGAAGGTTGTTTTAAAAGAACAAACTCAAGCATCAGGATGCAAGGAACCAAGATAGGAGCTGGTTCTGACTGGTTCGGATCACGAGGAGGTCTGTGAGAATATTCAGCACCAAGTGTTTCTACAGCAAGCACAACAGAACATGTTGGGTCTCTGTTCATTTTAGAAAACAGATCCAGAATATCTACACTGCAGCTGCTGTTACCAACTCCAGCGTGGAGGAACTGTGGAAATTGGACCAATCACAGCTTTGTAGTGATCACATGACTTTGATTCATTAAGCAACGTTCTACCATCTTCTCCAACTGGAACAAATCAAAAATAATCAGGATAATAAATCAGTGCCAGATTTAAAATGAAGTCATATTTTCACCTGAAACAAACCTGCAGTTAAGGTTAACCCATAGAACCAGAACCAGTTCTTAAACCCAAATTCTGTACATGTAAATCTGCAGTAAGACGTTCTGATTGAACGAGCTTAAATGGCTGCTGTTTGTGTCCCCAGCAAAAGTGATTCTGTCACTTTCAGAGGTTCTTCTGGAGGGGTTACTGATCCAGGTCCATTCAGTCCAACACTTTTTTTTCCAACACTTACTTTGGACCTTCTTTACATAAAAACCTCAGTGCTGCTGAGCTACTGACCAGAGCTGAGACCAATTAGAACCAGAACCCAGACTGATCACAACTTATACTGAACAGAACTAGACTTGAACAGAACTGATGCCAACCAGAACTAAACAGAACCGATGGAGACCAGTGCCCTGTAGATTTCTTTTCAAGAATACATTTAAACCGGATCAGCAGCTCGTCAGTAATTCAAGCATTTAAATTTTAAAAGAACTGAAAGGTTCTGGTTCTGTCTTGTTTCTAATAAAACTTTAATATAACAAAGTTTTATTTACTTCATATTTTTTAATTTTAATGCAGTGTGAACACTGACATTAAAGCTTCACTGATCACAGACAAAGATGAAGCTCATTGGCTGTCACCATGGTAACGTTTATTTGCATTTTGCTGTTGAAATCTTCAGTACAGTCTGTCCTCTGACAGGAATGCATGAGAGAAGACGATTGGCTCAAAACAGTCACATAAAAATCATCAATGAGGATCAATGTCGTTAACACAAACCCCGCCCCCTTCACATGGCCCCGCCCCAACCTGAACATCCAGGTGAGTCCCTGATCTGCACAGAAGCCCTTTAGAGGCAAACATAGAAAAGATGAAAGTCAGTAATAAAAAGGCAACATCAAAGACCCCGCCCCTGCCCTATAGGGCCCCACCCCCCCACCCCCCAAAAAACCCCCGCCCCTCCCACCTAAAAGGCCCCGCCCCAGAATGACATCATCAACACATTCAACAACAGCCTGAAGTGAAATGGTCCAGAACAGATAAAAACATCACCAGCAGTGAGTCACTGAGAGTAACCAATCAGAGCAGAGACCTTCCTTTTCTTGTCCTCCGATTGGATAAGAGACGTTAAGTTGAATGTAACTAAGGTGCTGCCCCCTAGTGTTGAACAGAAATATACACAGAAATCTGCAGTATATACAAACAACACAGATCCTTTAACAAGGGAGGGCTCACTATGATCGGTTCTTCTCAATATAAAATGGGATTTTAGCAAAGAGAGAGGCTTCACTCTGATTGATTCTCTGTATCGACATGTCACAGTTTTTAACCTGTAGGTTGTTTGGTTGCCAAACAAACACAACACAACCCAAGTTCATCTTAAAGCTAACAGTTCTGAACCGGTTTTAACAGAATTTAAACTACAGATTAATTTGTAACCAAGACAACAAAAGGCTACTTTTCTTTTTGTTTCATCCATTTATTCTTTGCCTTAGACTGAAACCTGAATGTCTTCTGTAAAGTTTCAGAATAAAAGCCTGCAGCAGTATGCATCCTTCAGTGATGGTTTTACAGAAAACTAATATTTACTTTAGAGTTTAAACACCTGACTAATTCTGATTTACACAATTTGAGCTAAAGAGCATCGGAGGTTCATTTTTTAGCAAAGTTAGAAACTAACCTGACAGGTGTGTGCCAGGTGGATCAGGCATCCTCCAGATCTGACTGCAAGTATGTTAATCTGACCTGACATTTTCTCAGCTGATGATGGTTGAATCATGTGACCTTCTGTTAGCAGTCATCATGATAAACCTGCTTGTTCAGCTGAACGAGATGAGAGCAGCTCCTGGTTGAGGGCCAGACATGGTGTGGTAAATTACTATAAAACTGGAAGATTCTGGAGTGTTTCTGAGAAGATTGGTGAAGTTTTGAGAGATACCATCATTTTTCTGACTGCAGTCTTGAAACAATCTGAGTTTTACCAGATGTTTAAAGGTTGTCCAGACGTTGTCCTCACTTCCAGAGTTCAGAGAAAGCAGCAACAGAGACACTTGATCATACTCCCTTTTCTTAAGAGGCCGGGGTCAGGGGGGGCAGGCCCTCGTCACTGGGTGTTGCTGTATCGTCGCTCGTCTCCAGACTGTCCTTCAGGCTCACAGTGGTGTCTGAGGGGGGTGGGGTCGACTCTGTTGTGAGAGGGATTACTTCTGCAGATGGAGAAATTTCAGAGGTTTCCTGGGTCCTGCTGGCGGCCAGGGTGGCTTCAGGGATAGGAGCGACTGCAGCGGAAGGAGGCATGGGAACGACTGGGTCGGCTCTGCGAGGGGCGGACTTAGAGATGATGCCATCAGTGAGGGACAGGGAGGATTTCTTCACCAAACGCCACTGCATGATGCTGGTGTCCTTCCCCCCCGTTGAGATCAGGTGACTGTCGTTGTATAGGAAGCTGACGTTGGTCACATGACTGCTGTGGGCGCTGTACTTATGGCTGGGTGCCTGCAGAGACAGGAAGTGGTTCATCGGAACACATTCTGACACATTCCCTGGTTCTGGTGACAAAAAACATGGACTGTGACCCACCTTGAATCTGGAGCACGGGTAGGCAAACAGGTGCACCTTACAGAAGTCGTCGGCCAGCGCAATCACCCTCCTGTTGTGGGATCGCATCAGAGCGTTGATGTCAGTCCCGTCAGAACCTTCGGGCCACACACCTGGAACACATAGGGTTCTATCAGAACATGCCACAAACCGTCCCTCAATGAACCAAAACACTGACACAAGCCCACAGGCACTGACCAAAGACGTGGTACCCCAGCACACAGGTGTAGGTCGCCCAGTCGATGTCCTTACACTCAGAACGGTTCCGGATCAGCTGGCAGCTGTTTTGAATGTCCCCTGAAAATACACACCTGTTACATCTGGGTATTGTAGCACTGAAATAGGACCACGCTGCATTGTACAAATCCCACAGTACTACGCTATCACAATACTCTCAGTACTCACAGTAAAGGATCTCGTAGTCTCCTGAGTTGGACATGATGAACTTGTTGTCAGGTGACCAGTCCAGGTGTGTGATGTAGCTGGAATGTCCCTGTGAAAACATTCAGGTGAATCATAAACAGAGTATATATAATATATATATTATATATATATATATACACACATACAGTAAATACCAAAAGTTTGGACACATATTCTCATTCAAAGAGTTGTCTTTATTTTCATGACTATGAATATTGTAGCTTCACACTGAAGGCATCAAAACTATGAATTAACACATGTGGAATTATATACTGAACAAAAAAGTATGAAACAACTGAAAATATGTCTTATATTCTAGGTTCTTCAAAGTAGCCACCTTTTGCTTTGATTACTGCTCCACACACTCTTGGTATTCTGTTGATGAGCTTCAAGAGGTCGTCACCTGAAATGGTTTTCCAACAGTCTTGAAGGAGTTCCCAGAGATGCTTAGCACTTGTTGGCCCTTTTGCCTTCACTCTGCGGTCCAGCTCAACCCAAACCATCTCGATTGGGTTCAGGTCCGGTGACTGTGGAGGCCAGGTCATCTGGCGCAGCACCCCATCACTCTCCTTCTTGGTCAAATAGCCCTTACACAGCCTGGAGGTGTGTTTGGGTTCATTGTCGTGTTGAAAAATAAATGATGGTCCAACTAAACCCAAACCGGATGGAATAGCATGCCGCTGCAAGATGCTGTGGTAGCCATGCTGGTTCAGTATGACTTTAATTTTGAATAAATCCCCAACAGTGTCACCAGCAAAGCACCCCCACACCCCCACACCTCCTCCTCCATGCTTCACGGTGGGAACAAGGCATGTAGAGTCCATCCGTTCACCTCTTCTGCGCCGCACAAAGACACGGTGGTTGGAACCAAAGATCTCAAACTTGGACTCATCAAACCAAAGCACAGATTTCCACTGGTCTAATGTCCATTCCTTGTGTTCTTTAGCCCAAACAAGTCTCTTCTGCTTGTTGCCTGTCCTCAGCAGTGGTTTCCTAGCAGCTATTTTACCATGAAGGCCTGATTCACACAGTCTCCTCTTAACAGTTGTTCTAAAGATGTGTCTGCTACTAGAACTCTGTGTGGCATTGACCTGTTCTCTAATCTGAGCTGCTGTTAACCTGCGATTTCTGAGGCTGGTGACTCGGATGAACTTATCGTCCGCAGCAGAGGTGACTCTTGGTCTTTCTTTCCTGGGGCGGTCCTCATGTGATCCAGTTTCTTTGTAGCACTTGATGGTTTTTGCGACTGCACTTGGGGACACTTTCAAAGTTTTCCCAATTGTTCGGACTGACTGACCTTCATTTCTTAAAGTAATGATGGCCACTCGTTTTTCTTTACTTAGCTGCTTTTTTCTTGCCATAATACAAATTCTAACAGTCTATTCAGTAGGACTATCAGCTGTGTACTGTATCCACCTCCTGCACAACACAACTGATGGTCCCAACCCCATTTATAAGGCTTGAAATCCCACTTATTAAACCTGACAGGGCACACCTATGAAGTGAAAACCATTTCAGGTGACTACCTCTTGAAGCTCATCAACAGAATACCAAGAGTGTGTGGGGCAGTAATCAAAGCAAAAGGTGGCAAAAGGTAGTCATGAAAATAAAGACAACTCTTTGAATGAGAAGGTGTGTCCAAACGTTTGGTGTGTATTGTACATATATATATATATATATATATGTATATACACATATGTATATATATATATATATATATATATATATATATATATATATATATATATATATTTGTGTGTATATACATATATATCCCCCAGTGGGCCCACCACCTGTAGGGGGAACCGTGAGGGACCGGTGCAAAGAGGATTGGGTGGCGGACGAAGGTGGAGACCTCAGCGGCCCGATCCCCGGATGCTTAGGCTGGCTCTAGGGACGTGGAATGTCACCTCGCTGGGGGGGAAGGAGCCTGAGCTTGTGCGGGAGGTCGAGAGATATCGACTAGAAATAGTCGGGCTCGCCTCCACGCACAGCGTGGGCTCTGGAACCCATCTCCTTGAGAGGGGTTGGACTCTCTTCTACTCTGGAGTGGCCCACGGGGAGAGGCGGCGGGCTGGTGTGGGTTTGCTTGTTGCCCCCCAGCTCAGCCGTCTCGTGTTGGGGTTTACTCCAGTGGATGAGAGGGTCGTATCTCTGCGCCTTCGGGTTGGGGAGAGGTCTCTGACTATCATTTCGGCCTACGGGCCGAGTGGTATTGCAGAGTACCCGGCCTTCTTGGCGTCCCTGTCGGGGTGCTGGATAGTGCCCCTCCTGGGGACTCCGTTATTCTGCTGGGGGACTTCAACGCCCACGTGGGAAACAACAGTGACACCTGGAGAGGCGTGATCAGGAGGAATGGCCTCCCCGATCTGAATCCGAGTGGTGTTTTGTTATTGGACTTCTGTGCTAGTCACGGATTGTCCATAACGAACACCATGTTCAAACATAAGGGTCTCCATCAGTGCACTTGGCACCAGGACACCCTAGGCAGGAGGTCGATGATCGACTTTGTTGTCTTATCATCAGACCTTCGGCCGCATGTTTTGGACACTCGGGTGAAGAGAGGGGCTGAGCTGTCCACTGATCACCACCTGGTGGTGAGTTGGATCCACTGGAGGAGGAGAAAGCTGGACAGACTTGGCAGGCCCAAGCGCATAGTGAAGGTCTGCTGGGAACGTCTGTCAGAGCCCTCGGCCAGGGATGTATTCAACTCCCACCTCCGGGAGAGCTTCGACCAGATTCCGAGGGATGTTGGAGACATAGAGTCCAAGTGGACCATGTTCTCCACATCTATTGTCGATGCTGCTGCCCGTAGCTGCGGCCGTAAGGTCTGCGGTGCCTGTCGCGGCGGCAATCCCCGAACCCGGTGGTGGACACCGGCAGTAAGGGATGCTGTTAAGCTGAAGAAGGAGTCCTATCGGCTGTGGTTGGCGTGTGGTACTCCTGAGGCGGCTGACGGGTACCGTGGGGCCAAGCGTGCCGCGGCCCGGGAGGTGGCACAGGCAAAAACTCAGGCCTGGGAGGAGTTCGGTGAGGTCATGGAGAAGGACTACCGGTTGGCCCCAAAGCGATTCTGGCAAACCATCCGGCGCCTCAGGAGGGGGAAGCAGTGCTTCGCCAGCACTGTTTATAGTGGGGGTGGGGAGCTGCTGACCTCGACTGGGGACATTATCGGCCGGTGGAAGGAGTACTTTGAGGATCTCCTCAATCCTGCCATCACGCATTCCGTGGTGGAAACAGAGGCTGGGGACTCGGGGTTGGACTCTTTCATCACCCAGGCTGAAGTCACTGAGGTGGTTAAAAAGCTCCGCGGTGGCAAGGCTTCGGGGGTGGATGAGATCCGCCCTGAGTACCTCAAATCTCTGGATGTTGTTGGGCTGTCATGGTTGACACTCCTCTTCAACACTGCATGGCGGTCGGGGACAGTGCCTTTGGATTGGCAGACTGGGGTGGTGGTCCCCCTTCATAAGAAGGGTGACCGGAGGGTGTGTTCCAACTACAGGGGGATCACACTCCTCAACCTCCCTGGTAAGGCCTACGCCAGGGTATTGGAGAGGAGAGTCCGACCGATAGTCGAACCTCGGCTTCAGGAGGAGCAGTGTGGTTTTCGTCCCGGCCGTGAAACACTGGACCAGTTCTATACCCTCTACAGGGTGCTCGAGGGTTCACGGGAGTTTGCCCAACCGGTCCACATGTGTTTTGTGGACCTGGAGAAAGCAATCGACTGTGTCCCTTGTGATGCCCTGTGGGGGGTGCTCCAGGAGTATGGAATTGGGGGCCCTTTATTAGGGGCCATCTCCTGCTCCTGTACGAGCGGAGCAGGAGTTTGGTCCGCATTGCCGGCACTAAGTCGGACCTGTTCCCAGTGCATGTTGGACTCCTGCAGGGCTGCCCTTTGTCACCGGTCCTGTTCATAACTTTTATGGACAGGATTTCTAGACGCAGCCAAGGGCCTGAAGGGGTCTGGTTTGGGGACCAGTGGATTTCGTCTCTTCTTTTTGCAGATGATGTGGTCCTGCTGGCCCCCTCTAGCCAAGACCTACAGCATGCGCTGTGGCGGTTCGCAGCCGAGTGTGAAGCGGCTGGGATGAGGTTCAGCTCCTCCAAGTCCGAGGCCATGGTTCTCGACCGTAAAAGGGTGGCTGTCCTCTTCAGGTTGGAGGGGAGTTCCTGCCTCAAGTGGAGGAGTTTAAGTATCTCGGGGTCTTGTTCAGGAGTGAGGGAAGAATGGAGCGGGAGATCGACAGACGGATCGGTGCAGCTGGCGCAGTAATGGGGGCGCTGTGCCGGTCCGTTGTGGTGAACAGAGAGCTGAGCCGAAAAGCGAAGCTCTCAATTTACCGGTCGGCCTACGTTCCTACCCTCACCTATGGCCATGAACTTTGGGTCATGACCGAAAGAACGAGATCCCGGATACAAGCGGCTGAAATTAGCTTCCTCCGTAGGGCGGCCGGGCACTCCCTTAGAGATAGGGTGAGGAGCTCAGCCATCCGGGAGGAGCTCAGAGTAGAGCCGCTGCTCCTCCACATCGAGAGGAGCCAGTTGAGGTGGCTCGGGCAACTATACCAGATGCCTCCTGGACGCCTTCCTCGGGAGGTGTTCCAGGCACGTCCCACCGGGAGGAGGCCCAGGACACGCTGGAGGGACTATGTCTCTCGGCTGGCCTGGGAACGACTTGGGCTCCCCCTGGAGGAACTGGAAGAGGTGTTTTTTATATATATACAGATATATACATATACACATAAATATATATATATATTTACACACAAATACACACACACATTATATATATATAATATATATATACATATACTCTCCGGCCACTTTATTAGGTACACCTTGCTAGTACCGGGTTGGACCCCCTTTTGCCTTCAGAACTGCCTTAATCCTTCGTGGCATAGATTCAACAAGGTACTGGAAACATTCCTGAGAGAGTTTGGTCCATATTTACATGATAGCATCACACAGATGCTGCAGATTTGTTGGCTGGACATTCATGATGCGAATCTCCCGCCGTGACGTTGACACGATGCTCAATTGGTACTGAGGGACCCAAAGTGTGCCAAGAAAATATCCCCACACACCATTACACCACCACCCTGAACCGTTGATACAAGGCAGGATGGATCCATGCTTCATGTTGTTGACGCCAAATTCTGACCCGACCATCTGAATGTCGCAGCAGAAATTGAGACTCATCAGACCAGACAACGTTTTTCCAATCTTCAATTTTGGTGAGTCTGTGCGAATTGTAGCCTCAGTTTCCTGTTCTTAGCTGACAGGAGTGGCACCCGGTCTGGTCTTCTGCTGCTGTAGCCCATCCACCTCAAGGTTTGACGTGTTGTGTGTTCAGAGATGCTCTTCTGCATGCCTTGGTTGTAACCAGTGGTTATTTGAGTTACTGTTGCCTTTCTATCAGCTCGAACCAGTCTGGCCTTTCTCCTCTGACATCAACAAGGCATTTGCGCCCACAGATCTGCCGCTCACTGGATATTTTCTCTTTTTTGACCCATTTTTTGTAATGAGATGGTAGTGCGTGAAAATCCCAGTAGATCAACAGTTTCTGAAATACTCAGACCAGCCCGTCTGGCACCAACAACCATGCCACGTTCAAAGTCCTGTAAACCTTCTTCCCCATTCTGATGCAACTGTGGCTCAGTAGGAAGAGTAGTCGTCTTGCAATCAGAAGGTTGTGGGTTCGATTCCAGCTTCCTCCTGCCATATGTCAATGTGCCCCTGGGCAAGGCACTTAACCTCAAGTTGCCTACCGATCTGTGTATCGGTGTATAAATGTGTGAGCGTTAGTGAGTGTGATTGGGTGAATGTGGCTCTAGTGTAAAGCGCTTTGAGTGGTCTGTATGACTGGAAAAGCGCTATTTAAGTTCAGTCCATTTACCATTTACCTGCAGCAGATCGTTTTGACCATGACTACATGCCTAAATGACTTTGAGGAAAATAAGTATTTGAACACCCTGTGACTTTGCAAGTTCTCCCACATAGAAATCATGGAGGGGTCTGAAATCTTCATCTTAGGTTCATGTCCACTGTGAGAGACGTATGATGTTTTAATAATTTATTTGTGTGTTACTGCTGCAAATAAGCATTTGAACACCTGTGAAAATCAATGTTAATATTTGCTACAGTAGCCTTTGTTTGCAATTCCAGAGGTCAAACGTTCCCTGTAGTTTTTCACCAGGTTTGCACAGATTTTGGCCCATTCCTCCACACAGATCTTCTCCAGATCAACCAGGTTTCTGGGCTGTTGCTGAGAAACACGGAGTTTGAGCTAGGCCACTCCAGAACCTTGATATGCTTCTTACGGAGCCCCTCCTTGGTTTTCCTGGCTGTGTGCTTCGGGTCATTGTCATGTTGGAAGACCCAGCCTCAACCCATCTTCAATGCTCTTACTGAGGGAAGGAGGTGGTTCCCTAAAATCTCGCAACACATGGCCCCGGTCATCCTCTCCTTAATACAGTGCAGTCGTCTTGTTCCATGTGCAGAAAAACACCCCCAAAGCATGATGCTTCCACCTCCATGCTTCACAGTAGGGATGGGTCCTCATCATTCTTCGTCCTCCAAACACGGCGAGTGAAATTAAGACCAAAAAGTTCTAGTTTGGTCTCATCTGACCACAGAACTTTCTCCCATGAGTCCTTTGGATCATCCAAATGGTCACGGGCTTAACTTAAGACGGGCCTGGACGGGTGCTGATTTAAGCAGAACCTTCCGTGCCATGCATGACTTTAAACTATGACGTCTTAGTGTATTACCCACAGTAACCTTGGAAACAGTGGTGCCAGCTCTCTTCAGATCATTGACCAGCTCCTCCCTGTAGTTCTGGGCGGATTCTTCACCTTTCTTAGGATCACTGATACGCCAAAAGGAGCATGGAGCCCCAGTCCGAGGGAGATTGACAGTCATGTTTAGCTTCTTTTATTTTCTAATAATTACTCCAACAGTTGATCTTTTTTTACCAAGCTGCTTGGTAATTGCTCCGTAGCCCGTTCCAACCTTGTAGAGGTCTACAATTTAGTCTCTGGTGTCTTTGGACAGCTCTTTGGTCTAAGCCATGTTAGTAGTTAGAGTCTTACTGGTTGTGTGGGGCGGACAGGTGTCTTTATGCAGCTAATGACCTCAAACAGGTGCTTCTAATTTAGAATAATAAGTGGAGTGGAGGTGGACTTTTTAGAGGCGGACTAACAGGTCTTTGAGGGACAGAATTTTGCTGATTGGCAGGTGTTCAAATACTTATTTGCAGCAGTAACACACAAATAAATGAATAAAGAATTATACATTGTGATTTCCCCATTTTTATTTAGATTATGTCTCTCACAGTGGACGTGCATCTAAGATGAACATTTCAGACCCCTCCATGGTTTCTCAGTGGGAGTGTCTTATTCAAATTGATCTGTTTATCCTTTAGCCAATCAGATGGCAGAAACAGAACCATGGAAAACTGAGGCGGGAATGAAACTTGACAGACTCACCGTGCACTTCCCGTACCGGCTGTACTTCCGTCCTCGCTCCGAGACGTTGTACAGGTAAATGAAGTTATCATGAGATCCAACAGCTAGCATGCTGCCATCTGTAGATGAAACAAAGAGTGGCATTATGGAAACTATAGTCCCAAGCCTCCATATCAACAACATTACAGCAGACTCCACCCACCGACTGAAAAACGCATCACTGACAGCTGCTCGTTCCCATCTGTGTGGATCCCAACTAGATCTGAAGTCTCAGCATCCAGAACGAACCACCTAGGGGAAACCGAGTAGGTCACACCACAAAGAAGCCAGTCAGAACCGAATAAACCCAGTAAGACAGCAGTCAGACAGAAACAATCAGCAGAAATATTATTACTGACTTTCCTGAGTGTGTTCCAATGACGACCACGGACCCACTGGGATGGAACTCTGCACAGTGTCCATGTTCCTGCAGGACCAGCACAGCTGTCAGCCAACCAACCAACCAATCAATCAATCAGTAGGACACCTATCACAAGCCGCACCCTCTCACCTCCAGAGTGCGGCTCCACTGCAAACTGTGATCCACAGACTTCCACAGACAGACCAGCTGGTCTTGAGCGCACGTCAGGAACAGCTCTCTGGATGGATGAGTGGCTAAACCCCACAGCTCGTCCGTGTGTCCCTGAAAGCATCAAAAGGAGAGACCCTGAATGCATCACCACACAGTACCTGAAAACATTCCCCGAGATGCCCCTTTGACAGAACGGTTGACTCTCTTTCAGCTGCCTCAAGTCAGTCACACAGAGGCCTGCTAGTTTTTATACCCCATGAACCGTTCCACTTATCCCGTGGGAGGAAAATTATGGCTGGTTTTTTTTTTGGATCTCCTATGTGGACATTTAGCTGCAGTGGTTCCAGCACTCTGAATCCTTTAAAGAGCGTAAACTTTCAGATAATCTGGATGCACATGTTCCAGCTACTGCAGACCAGCAGCCTCATGTACAGAGTGTGCGTACGCACAGAAACCTTCCGGCGAAATGTTCTACGCACAACTCAGCATGTACTAAATTGATGTGTAAAAGTGTGCAGAAATCCACGCAAACTTTTGACCTGCCATAAAAATGTGCGGCATAGAAATAAAGGAGGCATATATTCACCTCGTTATAATGATCAGCATTGAGCTATTATTGAGTTCAGTGCAGCAGCCAGATGGCGCCGCTCGGATCTGATGCAGACATTGTAGAAGTAAACGGGTTCGAGCCGACAACCTTTTTATGTCAAGTCTGGTTTGAGTTGCTGAAACTTGTGCTTTGAGAAACTGAATTTGAATTGCTCAGAAAGAATCTGTATTTGTGTAATTTCAAATTAAATGCATTGGTTTGAAAATAAATGTCACTAAACTGAATTTAATGATTTCAAACTGAATTCATTTGCTTTAAAATGTATTTGGCTGTATTAAAAATTCAGTTTAACTACTTTCACTTTCAGAAATTTAAATTCAGTTTCAAAATTCAGTTTTTTGTGTCACACATCCGGGTCCTTGAGGATAGCCACAGATTAATAAAACACAGATTCATCGATTTACGTTTTAGATCAGGTGAAACTTCCTTTACGGCATGTTGAGCTGCAGCAGTGCAGCTACATGAGCTTAGTGGATGTCCATCATCATCAAGTCCAATGAGCGTCTATAAGTCGTCATGTCGACAAATGATGGTCAAACAGCAACGCTTATGCTACCTGTAGCTATTAGCTAAACATGCCAGATTAGCTAGGTGTGGCGCCAGTCTGAGCTTCCCCCACCTTTACCTCACGGTTACATCTGTTGCCTAGCAACCGTGTTAGCGTGAAGCGCAGAGCTGTGAAGCCGAACAAATGGAGGCTTAAGGTTAATAACGCTGTCTCTACTGTAAATAACTACACTGTTTTTATTTAACCTTTTACATATTGCTGAATGCTCATTATCCTGTTTTTAAAATGTTCTTGTTTTATGATCTTGTTCATTATTCAGATTTTTAAAATGTTCAAAATATTTTTTTGTGTTCATAGATATAAAAATCCAACACTGCAGATACAATAAATTGATGACAAATAGCATTTGTTACATTTATTCGTAAAGCTTTTAACAACATAAACACTAACATATTAACTTAAGGAACAAAGTTTAAATCAGTTTATTTGTAGAGCATAATAATAATTATAATAAATAAACCAAACATTAATATTAGATATAATCTGACTGAATTATATCTGTTTAACTTCCATCCATTGGGGAAACCCAGCAGGATTTTGAAAACAATGAGCCGGGAGTCAGCTGTTCTCTGGGGGTTTAGGCTCCTCAACCACCCGGTCAGCTGACAGCTGGCGAAGCGAGCGGCTGCGGACATCTCCGAACACGTCGGAGCACTTGAACAATTAAGCGATATCTTGATAAACCAATCAGATATTTCAAGTTTACACAACTACATTCTCGTCTAAAAATATTGTAAATGTTCAGCTTGTTTCACAGAATGCGCAATATATTCAATTTTATTCACAGCTTTTCTCTCTGCTCCGGCCTTTGCTACTTCGAGGAGGTCCCAAGATGGCGGAGTGAGAGGTGTTATTTTTGCAGGCTCTCCGCATGCAGTTAATGTTTAGCCTAGATTTAATCCAATTTGTGTGCTTTAGCCCTGTTTTAAATAACCCTGTTTTAATTAGCCCTGTTTTTGAAACTTTTTCAGCCTTTTTGTTCTTTTTGCCGTCTCGGAGTTTATCTACGGAGGCTAGCATGTCAGACCACAATTACAATCGGCTGGCTCTTCAAGAGGCTTGCGACAAAGATATTATTGAAGAAATTGAGTTGGCTGGGGTCACGTCTGATCCTTCTTGTAAAGAACAGAAAGTGAACTGGGATCACACACCTATTAAGAACAAAAGCAAGAAGAAAATGAAGCTACAGGAGCCTGAATGTAAGGAGGACACAGTTAATGCCATTCTTTGTGTGATAGGAGAATTTAACACAAAGATGGATAATCAGACTATAATTTTGAAAAGCATTGAAAAACGTATCGAAGCTAATTGAGGTTAATAAGATAGCCATTTCAGAGCTTCAAGCTTCAGTTAACCTTCTCAAAAGAGAAAACACAGCGCTGAGGATTTCCTGTGAAGACCATGCTCGTTACAAGAGACGTTGGAACCTGAGGGTAACCGGACTGCCTGAGAAAGACGACGAGAACCTACAGGAATCCATGATCGGGATCCTCACTAGGATTATTCCTGTCTCAGTGGATCAGCTGCGTGATACGGTCGACACCGTTCACAGAGCCGTGATCATTCAATTCAGGATGCGAACCATGCGGGATAAGGTCTGGTGGAAATCCAAAGATGCTAATGTTTGTAAAGAAATGCACATCAGCTTCAAGGAGGACTTTTCTAAGGAGGACAAGATCACCCGGGCTAAGCTGTGGCCCCTGGTTCAGGAAGCCAGGAGGCAAACGTGCATACCTGAAAGAAGGTTTCGCCCTGATCGATAATAGAAGAGTGGTCCCTGACTAATTACACCGCCAGGTTCTTTTTACTCCCACTGGTATAGTATATATTATGTTTGTATTTGTTTAAAGGGCTATCGCATTATTCCATATAGTTGTTCCTGGCTATGTTATCTCATTCCAGCTCACCTGAGGTTAGTTTTTGCACAACTACTGTGTTTATTTCATGTTGTCATTACTTTCACTTAATACTAGGGGTTTAAAAAATATTGTTAAACGTAAGGCTATTTTTCTTTATTGCAAGGAGCAAAAGGTAAATTGTTGTTTTCTGCAAGAAACTTATTCATCAAGTGAAGAGGCTAAATTCTGGAGACTTCAATGGGGTGATCCAATTTATTTTAGTCATGGTACGACGCATTCAGCTGGGGTTATGATTATGTTTTATAAATTCACAGGTTCTTTGTTGGAGCATATCAGTGATACAAATAGCCACTGGGTAACTGTAGTAGTGGAGATTGATGGAAATTAGATAATTTTGATGTGTGTATATGGATATAATAATAAAGCAATGAATAGTATATTTTTTGCTGACCTCGGAGTGATGATAAAACAATGGAAAATAAAATATTCCTCTGATCAGGTTATTTTAGGAGATCGATTGATCGTCTTCCCTCTCATGGGCAGCACCATAATTATAACGGTATTTTTGTAAACTTAATTTCTAATACAAATGTGACAGACTGCTGGAGAATTAAAAATCCTAATACCAGACAATACTCCTGGTTCAGTTCTTCCGGAAATGGCCAATGTTCTAGGCTAGATTACTGGTTAATCCCTGATAATCTGGTAAATAATATTTCAAGTTGTGAAATCTCAGCGGCTCCTCTAACAGATTATTGTTCAGTTACTTTGTTTCTCTCTCTGAATAAATCTAGTCTTCAAACGTTGCTTGGAAGTTTCATAGTAATCTGCTGAATAATAAAACTTTCTGTTCAGAAGTTCTGTTCCTCATTAAGGATATTTCAGTAATGGATTTGTCTCCCTTAAATAAGTGGGAGTGGTTTAAATTTAATGTAAGGATAACTGCAATAAAGACAGGCAAACTTGCTGAGGAGACAGAAACAATCCCAACTTACTGGCAATATTAATTTTCTATGTTCAAAATCATTTTTATCGTATGAAGAGCTGGGTCAGCTGGATGTTTTCAAATCTCAACTAGACGATGTTCTTCTGGACAAAGCAAGGGGGGCTTTCATTCGCTCCAGAGCTCGCTGGATTGAGGACGGCGAAAATAACTCTTCATATTTTTTCAGTTTAGAGAGGCAGAGACAGTCCAAAAAGAAGATTGGGAAACTAATCATTAATGGAAGACCCGGTTTTAATACATACAACAATTTGAAATTTTTATAGTGATCTTTATTGTTCTAAGTATTCGGAATCCAATTGCCAGTTTTTTTTAATGAAATTCAGGAATCTGTTGAAAAAATTAATCTTGATTTTAGAAATCTTATGGAAGATGACTTAAGAATCAGAGAGCTTGACGTAGCAATACAGCAAATGGCAAAGAGTAAATCTCCAGGCCTAGATGGGTTAACCACTGAATTTTATATTTTCTTCTGGAAAGATTTACAAAAACTATTATTTGAGGCCCTGCTGGAATGCATTTCAAACAAACGCCTCTCTCCCACCATGAAACGAGATCTGATTACTCTGATCCCCAAAGCCAACAAATATCCTTTATTACTAGACAATTGGAGACCCATCACTCTTTTATGTACAGATTACAAAGTTTTAGCTCTTGTTTATGCCAATCGTTTAAACAGTGGATTAGGAACGATTATTAATGAGTGCCAATCAGCATTTTTAAAGGGAAGAAATATCCATCATCATACTAGACTGATTTTTGATATGATTGATTATTGTAGCTTTATTGATAGTGACAGTTTTATTTTATTCTTGGATTTCTTTAAGGCTTTTCACTCACTGGAACACTGCTTTATAATAAAAACCTTAAAATATTTTGGCTTTAGGGAGAAATTTTGTAATATAATCAGATTATTTTATAATGACATAAGTAGCTCAGTTTCCCTGGGAACAAGTATGACCTCTAGTTTCTCTATGTCAAGAGGAATCAGGCAGGGTTGATTTCACCTAAATTATTTATATTAACAACTCAAATGCTTTCCTTAATAATTATGAAAAATTCGAACTTGCATGGTATTAAAATGTTTGATAAGAAATTCAAGATAAGTCAATTTGCGGACGATACAACAGTTTTTCTCAGAGATATAACTATGGTAGACATCGCGCTAAAATCCATTTGAATGTTTTCCGGAGCGTCTGGTCTGTCTCTTAATATTAATAAATGTGAACTTCTGCCGATCCATTCGAGCTCTGTTGAGTCTGTTGCCTCCATAACAGTTAAGTCCGAAGTTAAATATCTGGGAATATTGATTTCAAAAAATATTATTAGAAGAGAGGAGGAAAACACTGGAAGATGCTTGGATGATATGAAGAGATCCTTGAACTGTTGGTTAACTAGAGATCTGACTATTTTTGGACGAACCCTTCTATCCAAAGCTGAAGGAGTGTCCAAATTAATTTATCCATGCCATTCTACTTTCATCTCTGACAAAAATATTAAGAAAGCCAATTCAATAATTTTTCTATTTATTTGGAGGAACAAAACTCACTATCTACGACAATCTCATCTTATTAAAGACTATGATAAGGGAGGAATTAGAGCCTTAGATTTTGAGGCTCTGATTGGATCATTTAGAATAAATTGGCTGAAGACTTATTTGTCTCATTCCAACTCAATATGGTTTCATATCCCTAAATCTTTATTTAAAATCCTTGGTGGCTTGGATTTCCTGCTCAAATGTGATTTTGAATTAACAAAGATTCCTATGTCTAATTTTCATAAACAAGTTTTACATTTTTGGAAAATGATATTTACCCACAATTTTACCCCACATGGATCCGTAGTGTGGAATAACAGATCAATACTAATAAATAGAAAATCTATTTTTAAAACTGACTGGTATGAAAAAGGCATTCTGTTTATAACTGACTTAATGGATAGTAATGGTGTCTTGTTAAATCATAGAGATTTTACCAAAACATTTAATCTGAACTGTACTTGCAATAAGTATCTAAATGTATGCAAAGCTTTTCCTGTAGCTCTGATCCATCTCATCCAAAACACCTTAAGATATTCAAGTATTACTTCATCTTTACCCAAACTGAAGATTGGAGAATATAGTGTGACTGATAGAAAATTCAATAATGTTATGCTTGTGACTGCCTTGAAATCTGAATTATTTAATGATTACAATAATAATATCTTGGTGCACTTATATTTATATTATATTGTAGATATGTTTGTACTGTTTAACTTGTACTGTATTGCACCGACTACGCCAAAACAAATTCCTTGTATGTCCAAAAACGTACTTGGCAATAAAGCTTTTCTGATTCTGATTCTGGTAACAATTAATTTGTCTTTAATTGAGAAGGCGTTCTCCAAGTATGTGAAATGGCCGATATCACCTAAGGTTAAAGAGACTCATTTCAAAATCTCTCACAATATTTACCCAGTGGCAGAATTTTTGCCCAAAAGATTTAAATTTGATCCAACTTGTTGTGCCTTTTGTGAATATCCAGAAGAATCCCTTGATCATCTCGTTTTTTCCTGTCCTTTTTCTTTTAAACTATGGAGAGACATTAAAAACTGGTTGTCCCTTAAAATCGAAGACATCCCAGAGATAAACCATCAACCACATATTATACTATGTTGATGACCTTGATTGTCAAATATCTGACATGGTAAATATTGTTTTCTTGCTTGTTAAATATCATATACACTGCTGTAAATGGAAAGGTTCTACTCCTTGTTTTGATTTTTTTCTTAATCAATTTAAACTGTATTACACATCACTGAAATATTTGAAATCCGTTTATGCAAAAAAAATAAATAACTGCCAATATATCTACCTTTCTTTAGTTTTAAATCTAGCTCTATTTCTATTCAGTTGCTTTACTGTTTATGTGTTTCTTTTTATACCTATGTTGCAACGTTCTTTGTACCTCTACAAGTTTTTGTATACTGCTTGTTTAATAAAAAATAAAAAAAAGCCTTTGCAACTTCCGTTTGAACAATCTAGTTCAACCCGCAATGAATCATGGGATAGGGGCCAGGGAGGATGCACCGGACCCATCCTTCAAGAAGGACGCATTTGAAGGAGCCTTCGATTCCTGGTGCTGAACAACTTGTCCTCTGGGGACACAGATCTGTCCACAGCAGAGTCCCAAATCTGACCACCAATCTCAGATCATTTAATAACAGTTATGGGTTCAAAGCCACGGGTCACCACACTAACCTGTGTAGAAACCTAGAATGGATTTTAAAAGAACGGCACCGATCTAGAATCCTGACCACAGGAGAAGAAAAAAGGAGAAGTCCAATCTTGTATCCACAGATGTTAAGTAAAGACAGCGAGATATGTCCGACCTCCCAACCTGAGCCGTTGTCTGAGGTAGACTTCTCCACCCTAGTGCTGATCTTGTCCAAGTCCAACAACCTCTATTCATCGTATTCTCACTGCTCACAATGATCATCTTTAGTGATATGCCTGTTTTGATGAAATAACATTTTTAATGCTCATTTTAGGACAAGATGTTCGGTGACTGGCCTCCAAAAAGCATCTGCAGAGGATTTCAGGTAAACACTGAAGTTCCAGCAGGAGGCTTTCTGTGGGAACATCAGGACTAAGGTAGGAAGCCATCTACGATTCTGCAAGAAGCAGCAGCCCCTTCTAAAAGACCTAGAAGGAAAATTACAGCATCTGCTTCTGGTTCTGTTTGGGTTCATGTCTCAGCTTTATCCTTCTCAGACTCTAAACATTTGAAGGTTTCAGGATGAACCTAGTTAAGAAATCCCACTAGACTGGGATTACAGCCCAGCTGGGGTGGACAGGTGGGTGTTGCTGATTGGTTAAATGAGGTGACAGAAGACCTTGTTGTGTCAGACTGGGTAAATGTGCTGATTTGTATCAATATAAATCTGAAAAGTGTGGCCTGCATTTGTATTCAGCCTCGCTGAGTCTCTGATTAATGCTCTCCTTGTCCAGTCTTCTCAGTTTAGGTGGACGTCCATGTCTTGGTAAGTCTACAGTTGGTCTCTCCATGTTTAGATGATGGATTGAACCGAGGTCTGGGAGATGATCAAAAGATGTTCAAGGAGAGTACTTGGAATTTCTCTTTTTCAAAATATTTCCTTAAATATTTTACTATCCCCTTAATATTTCTTTAAATATTATTTTAATAAAGACAGCTAATGAGACACCGTTGAGAATTAGTCATCCAGAAGGTTGGTTTTATTCAGCAGATCATTCTTTAAAATATTATTTTATTAAAATAATATTTTATCTGATCTTACATTGTGAATGGTTGTCTAAACGTTTGCTGATTATTGTCTAAGTTGGTTCCAAAACTAACTTAACTTCATTTCCAGATTCTTCAAGATAATCCTTGGTTCTCAAACATAAACATTGCATGGTAATGTTGCATCACTCTTTTGGTCATAATTATCAACCATCTTTAATCAACTTGTTTATATTGTACATAGTCCATTAATCTTCATTATTCTTTAATTCTGCTTGGTAGTTTAGTTGGATTGTTTTAGCAAAGTAAAGAGTTTGTTGATTGAAATATGTTTGACTTTGAGTTGACTTATTTTTGTTAATAAATTCTTGTATTTTAATAAATTGTGTGAATTTATTCCATATATGTGCAGAGTTTATGCTGTTCAATAATGTCAGAGCTCGTCTCACACCTTTCTATTTTGTTCTAATACCATCGCCTTAATGGGGCTGGTATTCACAGGACAACCCTTAACAGACCCAAATATTATTTAATAAAATATTAAAGTATTAAAATTAAAGTATTAAAATTAAATAATATTCTCAGATTCATAATCACAACATGTACAAAATCCTTCTCTCTTGCAAGATTATAATAAAGCTGATTCTGAGTGACAATCATCGGTCTCTGTCTTGGTAAAAACTAATTTTTCTACAACAATGTTCTGCAGCTTAGGTGATTAAGGAAGGAGATGAAGATGTACTGACAGGTGCAACAAGTGAGATGCGTAGATGAATGAGAAAATGAGAGAGAACAAAGAGCAGAAGAAGTGATTATTCTGGATCAAAAGTAGCAAACAGGAGTAGGGATGAAGTAAGGAAGGCACTGAAGAGGATGGAGAGTGGAAAGTCCTTGCCCTGATGATTTACCTGTGGAGGTATGGAAGTGTCTAGGAGAGACAGCAGCAGAGGTTTTGACTAGGCTGTTCAATGAGATCATTGAGTGAGAAGATGCCCGAGGAATGGAGAAGAAGTGTGCTGGTACAAAAATGTAGAGTTGTGGCAACGGCCGAGGAAAAAAATAGGTGACTCTCAGAATAAATGTATTGGTAAGAGTAGTGGAAGCTGGACTGAGGTCAGAAGTGAGCATCTATGAGGAGCAGGATGGTTTCATGCCAAGAAAAAGTTAGTCGCTTTCAGGATGTTGGTAGAGAAGCACAGAAGGTCAGAAGGAGCTGTGTTGTGTTTCAGGAGATCTAGAGAAAGCTCATGACAGGGTGCTGAGAGAGGAGCCCTGGAGAAGTAGGGAAGTATGTTAGGGTGGAGCAGGACATGTAGGAGAGCTGTAAGACAGCGGTGAGGTGTGCTGTAGCTCTGAGGAGTTCCAAGGTGGAAATGGGCCTGCATCAAGGATCTGCTCTGAGCTCCTTCTTGTTTGCTGTGGTAATGGACAGGTTGACAGCTGAGGTTCCAGGAATCTATGATGTTTGGAGATGACAATGTGATGTAAGGTGAGAGCAGGGATCAGGTGGAAGAAGATCTAGGTTAGATGGAGCAAGACAGAATACAGGTGTGTGAATGAGAGGGACCAAGTGGAGCTGTAAGGTTACAGGGAACAGCGATAAAGGAGATGGAGGGCTTTAAGTTATTAAGATCAACAGTCCAGAGCAACGGTGAGTCTTGAAAAGAGGTGAAGAAACATGTCCAAGCAGGTTGGAGCAGGTGGAGACAAGTGCAAAAAGCAAGAATGAAAGGAAAGGTGTAGAAGATGGTGGTGAGACCAGCCATCTTGTTTGGTTTAGAGACAGTGGCACAGAGAGCTGGAGGTAGCAGAGATGTTGAGGTTCTCTCTCTGGGAGTGACGAGGATGATAGGATCTGGAGTGAGGACATCAGAAGGTCAGGTCATATTAGATGTGTTGGAGATGAGGCCAGACTGAGATGGTTTGGACATGTAAAGAGGAGGGATAAGGAGTCCATTAGAGAAGGATGCTGAGGCTGGAACTGCCAGGCAGAAGGTCTAGAGGAAGACCAGAGAGGAGATTTATGGATGGAGTGAAAGAGGACATGAAGGTAGTGGGTGTGAGAGAAGAAGAGGCAGAAGATGGGGTTGGATGGAGATAGATGACTCGCTGTGGCGACCCCTGAAAAGGACAAGCTGACAGAAGATGATGATTTAGGGGTGCTGATGAATGAACTCCACACTATTTTCCTTGTAAAATATTTGGAAATCCATGTTTTATTTTGTAGATTTGACGGTTCTGCTCCACTTTCTGTTGGATAAAAACCCAGTAGAACTCACTGGACCTGGTGGTAAGGACTGGCCAAAACTGGTTCCAGTGGTGTTTTACTTACAGGGCTCTGAAGATGAAATGAGGCAGGCACGACCTTCACTGATGAAAACGTCCATGAAAGTCCAGAACCACAGGAGGTGTGGACTAGACGTCAGCTGGGTCAGTACCGAAGCTCCTAAAAGGAGCACTTTATGTTACGCAAAGCCTCAGCAGAGCACCCTGACCTGTTCTGACCCAGCACACTTCAGAGTGACCTGTCCACTTCAGGTTAATGACAAGAACATCAGAGACCATGAGGGACCATGTTTTCTGCCCCACAGCCAGCTGCCCTCAGAACCCCTGCCACCGAAACAACACACCCCAGAACCGGCTGGTTCTAACAGAAGGTGACCTTTACACTGCTGCCTCACCTGAGAGAGGGACCCTGAACGCACCATCACCTCTCTGGTCTATTCTGACCTTCAGATGTTAAAAACAGGAAATAAAAAACATCTGACGACTGTAGGTCACCTTCATGACGTGATGGTGCCCTGTAGCCTCACCTGTGCCTCCACCTGGAAGCCGTCATTGAAGGTTCCTCTTAGGATGAAGTTACGGGACGTCCCGACCAGAAACTCCTCACCCCTTCCCTCTGACAGCGCTCTGATGTGACCGTACTGATCTGGAATCTGCAGACATAGGTGGTCATGTGACCTTAGTAGACTCAGGTTTTGGTCTCAGACTGCAGCTGCTGTGTGTGTGTGTGTGTGAGAGAGACCTCAATCTCTCGGTCCTGGTGCAGCCCGTGGTCCCAAAGGATGATTTTCCTGTCCTTTCCTCCTCCAGTCAGCAGAGTGCCACTCCTCATTTCACACATGCAGAAAACACCTTTTTCATGAGCTTCGATGGGTCTCAGATCGGTCCTCATCTGGAAGGCTGTGCACGCACGCACACACACACACGCACGCACGCACGCACACACACACACACACACACACACACATCCATGAGATTTTGAGCCGACACCTGGACCTCCTCATCGTTAAGCCACAGTATGATGAAATGAGAGGAGCTGAAGAGCAGCAAATGAAACATATTATCAATCAGCTGCTCGGTTCTGATGGTACCATCTCATACTAAACCTGCGGACCCAGACTGAGGATATTGTCAGGCAGCGGAAAGAGCACTTAGATGATCCGGTCTTGGTGTCCTCCATGGAGTGGGTAGAGTCAGAGAACTTGAAGGCCAGTGGATCACTGTAGCAAAGGACACCAAGTAGCAGGGCACCAGAGGTAGATGAGACCAACCCTGAGATGGTGAAGACTCTGGACATGATGTATGGACATGTTTGATACGTGTCTTTAATGGTACATGAAGGACAAGAGTAACCGCGGATGAGATTGGGGTACTGGTCCCAATCTTTAAGAATTGTTCCAGGGGTGTTGGAGTTGGATGAACAGATGGATGCTAATGTGTGTAGACGTCAGAGACTGAGGTAATCTGTGCTGATTGGTTAACGATGCTTCCTGGTAATAAATGTCATACAAAAGAATATCCTGTTTAATTCTGGGAGCGAGCCTCCTCCGTCCAGCAGGGTGGAGCGAGCTAATTTGAATTTTGTCCAACAGTGTCTGCATTTGAAGCGCCCCCTGGTGGAACATTGCTGGACAGCAGCCCTGAGGATGTTACCCAGGGGTAGGATGTTCATGATGTTTCACTGCAGCTCTGTCATCATAGACACACGAGTTGTTAATCAAAGCTGGGTTCAAACACTGGTTCAGAAGCTCTAAATGTTATAATTATATTACTTCAAGTCTGAGGACTCCAAAGAGCTTTACAATCAGTCATCCATCCATTCACACACTGACAGCTGCCCTGGTCAGACTGAAAGAATGAGGCTGCCATACAATCGGAGCCACCGGGCCCTCTCACCACCATCAGGATGGATGGTGGTCATTTTAAAAAGACACTAAACTGATTTCTCCTCTTCTCTTTTTAACCATTTTGGATGAAAACATTTTGGGGTGGTCCAAGAACTGATTGACTGGGTGGGAATGCTGCCCTGTAAAACGGGACGGAACCGCCTGGATGTCACCCAGCTGTAACATCTGGTCATTTGGGGGCGCTCTCACTAGAAGCTGCCCAGCATGAGCAGCGGGCAGCGAGCGGTCAGCTTGTTGGACCTGAAGACACAGGGTGAGGACTCAAATGTTCAGACAGAGTTCTGTCAATCAGACGTATCAGAGACATCGCTTCCCGTCTTTTGCTGGACAGTCCAATTACTTTCTCAGTTTGATTGTTTGGTCTGCAACAGGCTCAGATGAACTTTCAGAGCTGAAAGGAAAACAAAGCAGACCATCAGAGGAACTGAACTCTGGTCCGTTTAGAGTGGACCAAACAGCAGTGGACCTCAGCTGTGGGACCGGTGGACATTTGATGCAGAAACATCTGAGACTGGTTCTGTAATTTATGCTTGTTTCACGCGTCACCATGAACTGTGGTGGTCCTGTTCAGAGGTTATGGAGCATCTTCCTTCACCAGGAGATCAAACACCTGCTCACCTCCAGACAGCAGGGGGAGCTCTAACATTAATAACTAGCCATCATATATCAGTTTCAGTAGATCCATTATCCACTCTATCCCTGGTGAGCTAAATTCCTTTTTATTTGTCACCATAGTATCAGAGACGGACGTCCTATCAAAAGTCAGACATGTCCAAACATGCCCACCTGTTGTGTTTTTTGCAGCCGCTACTTTAAGCAGGTGAAGCTTCCCGTGGCTTCAGCTGGTGGGAGTTTCAGATGAATCATTTCTCATTATACTAATAGATGAGGAATCAGGATGTAAATTTGAAGGGACCACTGATGGTCCTGCAGGTGAGGAGGAAGATCATAAGCCCACGCCGAGTTTGGGCTGCAACCGACCACAGAAGAACCAATAGCAGCTCTGCTGAGAGCAGATCAGATGTGATTTTAGTGGTTACATCTTTTTAAGATTAATAATCAATCAGTGTTTTTCTCCAAGAACACTTTGTCAAAAACAAAACTTATGAACTCCCAGTGGTTCCACAGCATAGAAAACACCAGATAGAGGTTGAATCATGTACTTGTTGACCTCCAGGCTTATCTACACCAGGCAGATATCCAAGCTGGTCGGTGGTGTTTCCAGAGTGTCAGCCGCTCAGGAGGACCTCCAGAACAGACACTGGAGAAATGCCGCAGAGTGATGGGGAAAAAGTAACCATAACCCCAGACAAATGATAGAATATGGGGGAAAAGTTCAATATTATTTGTCCCCCATTTCAGAAAGTGAAACTCATCTATCATATAGATCCATTCCACATAGAGTGAAATACAGGGGTTGGACAATGAAACTGAAACACCTGGTTTTAGACCACAATAATTTATTATTACGGTGTAGGGCCTCCTTTTGCAGCCAATACAGCATCAATTCATCTTGGGAATGACATATACAAGTCCTGCACAGTGGTCAGAGGGATTTTAAGCCATTCTTCTTGCAGGATAGTGGCCAGGTCACTACATGATACTGGTGGAGGAAAACGTTTCCTGACTCGCTCCTCCAAAACACCCCAAAGTGGCTCAATAATATTTAGATCTGGTGACTGTGCAGGCCATGGGAGATGTTCAACTTCACTTTCATGTTCATTAAACCAATCTTTCACCAGTCTTGCTGTGTGTATTGGTGCATTGTCATCCTGATACACGGCACCGCCTTCAGGATACAATGTTTGAACCATTGGATGCACATGGTCCTCAAGAATGGTTCGGTAGTCCTTGGCAGTGACGCGCCCATCTAGCACAAGTATTGGGCCAAGGGAATGTCATGATATGGCAGCCCAAACCATCACTGATCCACCCCCATGCTTCACTCTGGGCATGCAACAGTCTGGGTGGTACGCTTCTTTGGGGCTTCTCCACACCGTAACTCTCCCGGATGTGGGGAAAACAGTAAAGGTGGACTCATCAGAGAACAATACATGTTTCACATTGTCCACAGCCCAAGATTAGCGCTCCTTGCACCATTGAAACCAACGTTTGGCATTGGCATGAGTGACCAAAGGTTTGGCTATAGCAGCCCGACCGTGTATATTGACCCTGTGGAGCTCCTGATGGACAGTTCTGGTGGAAACAGGAGAGTTGAGGTGAGAGTTTAATTCTGCTGTTATTTGGGCAGCCGTGGTTTTATGTTTTTTGGATACAATCCAGGTTAGCACCCGAACATCCCTTTCAGACAGCTTCCTCTTGCGTCCACAGTTAATCCTGTTGGATGTGGTTCGTCCTTCTTGGTGGTATGCTGACATTACCATGGATACCGTGGCTCTTGATACATCACAAAGACTTGCTGTCTTGGTCACAGATGCGCCAGCAAGACGTGCGCCAACAATTTGTCCTCTTTTGAACTCTGGTATGTCACCCATAATGTTGTGTGCATTTCAATATTTTGAGTAAAACTGTGCTCTTACCCTGATAATTGAACCTTCACACTCTGCTCTTACTGGTGCAATGTCCAATCAATGAAGACTGGCTACCAGGCTGGTCCAATTTAGCCATGAAACCTCCCACACTAAAATGACAGGTGGTTCAGTTTCATTGTCCAACCCCTGTATATAAAGCCTTTATTTCTTGTCATTTTGATGATTCTGGCTGACAGAGAATAAAACCCAACATTCAGCGTCTCAGAAAATTTGAATATTGTGAAAAAGCTGAGTGAAAACCTGCTAAACCAGCAGAGGAATGGACCCGGAGGCTGTGGTTTTCCCCAGAACCCAACTGATCCTGGCTGAGCAGGAAAACTGAAAATCATTAGAAGGGAGTGGCAGGTGGAGGCTCTGCAGGAACCTGTCAAGATCCGTCTCTCAGAGAAGAATGTGATCAACGCCTGGAGGACAAAACGCATCAACAACTCGAATTCAAGTCTTTCAATTCTGCCGGCAGGTCCCCACCTTGAGGTCCCTTCCCAGGAGGTGCCTCAGCAGAGTTCCTCGTCCAGACCAGCAGCTGACCTGCAGAGTCTCCGGTCACGATGTCTCCGTTGCTCCTGAAGGTCAGACACTGGATGAACTTCGGCCTGTCGTGGTTCTGACCACAAAAGAAGAAACGGTTAGAAGTAATTTGGACCTTAATGGACATTTTTATAATTATCTCCTATTTTTCTGTCTATCTGTGAGCTTCCATTAGCCTGTCACTGTGCTGGTACAAAGCACCGTTCAGACCACAACTTGGGCTAAGGCAGGAACCAGGAACCTGAACTTGGACCTTAATATAATTTATCTACATTGCTCTATTAAATACTGGTTCTGTCTGTCCGAGCGTGTATGTAGTTTGTTGCAGCAAAAGTTGTTTGCTGGTGTAACAAAAAAAAACTTGATTCTGTTCCAGATGGAGTGAGGATCCAAAGGCTCAGGTTCTGAAGAAGGTTCAGTTCAGGTTCTATAATGATCATAAAACAGAACCACATCAGAGAGTAACTTAAGTGGATGTAACGCAGAACTGATCTCAGGCTCCAAAGCCGTTGACTTGATAAAATATGGTAGAACGTTAAACATTGAAGCTCCAGTTCTTAACTGGTTCCGTAAAAGAACCGGGTTCCTTTTCCACCACCTGATAACCAATCAGTCTAAACGACTCATCCATTTATTGTTTCATCTTCCCGTTTTATTCTGGGTTTTTATGAAGGATCATAGTTCATGGAGACACTTTAAGCTCATGAATAACATCGTGTCTCCAAGTATCTCTGCGCACAGAACTAATCACCACCTTGGTTTAGTAACAGTCTGAAACAACCAGCTGAAAACTGGACTTCAACAGAACCTTTATCCTGGAGATATTATCTCCAGGTGGACCCACTTCAGAAAGATCAGAGACGGTCAGATTCTGTTGTTCTGGTGCTGATCCAACATTTTATTCTCCTTGAAACTCTTACTGGTTTAAATCTGATTAAAAATGAACTGGCGAGTGTTAAACAAGGCGCTCACAGCGTTGTGATTGGCTGTGGCTCCCATGGCCCCGCCTCCAGCGGCTCAGTTTAAATTTCTGTGGAAGAAATTTCCTGAAGGACAAAGTTGGACCTCAGAACCAAATCACACTAAAGACAGAACCGTTCTTACCCCAAAGAGGCCCTGTTTCCGAAGCAGCGAGGTCCCATTCCAGGTCCAGAAGAAGATGTGGAACTTTCCACAAGTGATGATTGTGTTTGGATCCGTCGGGTGGAACTCCACGGCCAGAACCACGTCAGTAGTGGTCTGCCAGAAGTCAGGAGATACAGACAGCATAGAACCAAAATAAAATCAGTCAGAATCAGTTCCAGGAACACACCAGTGAAAACATAGTTTTTACAGACTGGTTAAAACCCGTAAGAACCAGCTCATTTGTGTACTATCAGCAAGTTTCAAAGTGTTTCAAAGATGTTCTGTGAGTAGATGTAGAACCGGGCTCACCTTGATCTCTGCGATCTTTGACTTCTTCTGCCAGTCCCAAACGGTCAGCATGTGATCGTTACAGTCATCAATGACGCTCAGGTGCTGACCCGAATCCTGCGAAACACAGAGACCCATTAAGAAGGTTCTACAAGACCAGAATGTCAATGACCACCTCCTCATGAGGAGATACTTACAGCTTTAGAGAATGCCAGAGATCCAACGCCCCGTTCAAAGGTTCCCAAACCAATGACCTGCAGGGTGGACAGGCTGACGCTGTCCCAGACCCGTACATGAGGCTGCAGCGCCTGAAACACACCACACAGAACCGGTCGGGTTACTAGACAGAACTCGTCAGGTCATTAAGGTTTGATCTTTCCAACATTTAGAGGTCTTCCTCATGTCCCAACTGGACTCCTGTCAAAAGACAGGAGCTTTTGGAGGTAGATGATGCAAATTTTGACCCGACCCATTCACTTGGTTCTGTCATGTTGTTTGTGCTATAGAAACCAACAAATCTCAGCCTGGCAGATCTTTGAGTACTACAGGTTTTTATGCTCCTGATCCAAACCAGTAGAATTTAGGTTTCTGCTCCCAGACGGAAATTTGGTTCCTCCAATTCAACCTCAAGTTCTAATATAGAACAACTGGAAGTTCTGCTCACTCGTCCATCTTTGTCCACTCCTGCGATCTGTCCCGTTGCAATTCGGATCTTATCTGGATGGATGGCCAGACTGCCAGACAGAGAGAGATGATGTCATCAACACAAAGCAGCCAATGGCAGAGCAGGAAATGATGCTGAGTGCTTCTCACCACTTGATGCAGTCGGTGTGTCCGAGGTAATGCCTCTGAGTCCGTTCCTCGTAGTTAAACAGAACCGCCACCGACGCAACAAAGTAAACGATCTCTCCGGTTGGAAGCAGGTAGACGTTGGCCCTGCAGTCCCTGCCCCGATAACCGTACCTGCAGAGAGTCAAGGAAACGCCTGGTGCTGAGGTTCTGTCAGGGTTCTACTGAGGTCTACTGGGGTTCTTTCAAAGGATTCTGTCCAGGTTCTACTGAATTTCTCTTAGGAACTACTATCTTTTATTGGTTTCCTTCTCAGAATCTATTCACTCTGGTTCTGCTAGGATTCCACTCAGGTTCTGTCGGGTTTCAGCACTGTTCGTACTACCTAGTCAGCATCGACAGAGGTAAACGTCACCATGGTAACCACACAAACAGGAAACACCAGGGCAATAGCTGGAGATCTGGTGAGAACCTGCTTTAGATCAGCTGAGGAATAAAGACATATTTGTGGAAGTGCTGAGGATGGGTTATTTAGAACTCTGACGTGTTCTCCAGGTTCTGGTGGGTGGTTGGTTCTTTCTGGCGACTTTAAAGGATACACCCACTCTAGCTTGAGTCGTTCTGGAGGAAGTTCTGTCCGAACCTCGTCGTAGTTCTCCACATCTGAAGGGATGAACATTGTGATTGGTCGACCACGCATGAACATCTTGATGGAGTTTCCCTCTGAAACATCAACAAGCAGAAAAGTGTTGATGAAGATCATTCTGTCTTTATTCTGAGATTCTGGATCAGATGCTTGCAAATAGTTTTTTATTTCAGATCAAAAACTCATTAAAGACAAAAACCAAAATGAGACGTCAAAGGTTCTGCTACAAGAACCAAGGATCCTGAGGAAAGCACCGTCAGTCACAAACTCTAGATCCAGACCAGGTGAGAAGCAGGTAAGCTACACATTTTGGTAACAGGTGGGTGGGAGACAGGTGACAAACAGGTGAGACATGGATGAAGGACCAGTTCAAATCTGGTGAGTGATGGGTCAGCAACCGGTGAGAAGGTTTGGAACAGGAGACAGATCAAGGAAAGGTGAGAGGGTCAAGGATAAGACATGGTTAGCGACAGGTGAGGGCCAAGTCAGAGTCAGAAGAGAGAACGCTCAGGCACAGGTGGGAAGCAGGTAAGGAACAGGTTAGAGCCTGGTCAACGACGGGTCAGGGACAGGTGATTTATGGGTTACGTATATGTTTGAAACAGGTGAGGCTGGGTTATGGGAAAGTCCCTCGAGCAGAAGCACCTGGCGCCCGGTTTTAGCCCAAGTTCACAGCAAAGAACGACCCGGCAGTTCTGACCCATCCCATTGGTTATGCTGCTAAGATGATCTGTGATTGGCCTTTGTGTCTGAACACTGAAATTGTTGTATAGATCAGACTCCAATCAGGGTGCTTACAGTCTTGCTCATTCATATAAACATGAAAAAGGCGGGGCCAAACACAGGTGTGACATCGCATGAGCAGACACAATAAGAGACTGCAGGTGAAGGAGTGAGGCAGACGATGGCAGCACAGAGAGAGAGGTGTGACTGGTCCAGAAACAGGAAGTTAGCCTAGTTCTGTTAGCACGTTAGCGGATTTCAGCACAACTTACCAGCTAGGCTGTTTTTCTCTCGGGTCGACATTCTGGCTGGTTTGAGACAGAGACATGGTCACTCAACAACAAGCACAACACAAACAACAACAATATGGCCTCTTGACACACAAACTGAAGTTCAGGAACTAAGACAATATTTGGACTGTCTCAGAGTCACAACAGGACAAGACTCTGGATTCCTATTGGACGTTAGACATACGAACGATGATGATGATGGATGTGGTGGTTTGTGGAGAGGAAGGAGTTTTTACCTTGGCTGACCACTGGATCTTTGTGTCTGAAAGAGCAGAAAACATTCGTCATTACCTTCATTATAACCTACTCTGATCTGATTAGAAGAGCCTGAAACTCGGCAACAAGTCAAGATTATTTTGTTAATTAGACTTGTGGTACGTGAGAGTTGGAGGTTGTGAGACTTGTGAGTTCGGGACATTTCAGCTTGTCAGATTTGTCTGAACAACAGACTTGATTCATCAAGATTTGATAGTATGTCTGAATCGCTGCTACATCAGATTCGTCAGTTAATCTGATTTGAGCTGCATCATATATCGCAAATTTAGCGGTAGAACTACTACTACTTGGACTGCAATAAATGTTAGCCATGATTATTTTTAAGTACCGTATTTTCCACACTATAAGGCGCACCGGATTATAAGGCGCACCTTCAATGAATGGCTTATTTTAGAACTTTTTTCATATATAAGGCGCTCCGGATTACAAGGCGCACTGTCATTTTTAAAAAAAATTAAAGGTTTTTAAGTGCGCCTTATAGTGCGGAAAATACGGTACCCTGAATCCAGGGTTTTTGTGCCTGTAAATGTATTTGGTGACACTTGTTTATAAAATGCTTTAGAAGGTCCAGAGGTGGGGAGGTGATTAAATCATGAACAAACGTCTAGTTGTTAATTTACCAAACCTGCAGACTTGGTCAGAGAGAGCTTTTTAATAATAAACAGGACACTGATGTTATCCACATCAGTGATAATGACCGGGTTAGAGTGCACAAACCAAAGCCAGGGCCCAGAACCTTCTCCAGACCCCTCTCTGATCTATATCTACATGTTTCAATGTCTGTCTACCAGGTTCGGTGTGCATCAACCTGTGTGGCGGTGATGCAGTGTGAGTTTGGCATACTTGTCTGTGTTCTTCACTTTAGCCAGCAGCTTGGAGGTGGACGCAGCTTTCACAAGCTTGTTCCTGTTCTTCTCTGAAGAGTCCCAGGTGCTGCTCTGAGATCGCTCCATCCCTGAAGACCGCTTCACGCTGGGACCCCTGAACAAACACACACACCGCTGTGAGGAGCGTGAGGAGGAAGAGGAGGAGTCACCGAGCTGTGTCTGCTGTTACTGAGGCCTTTATTTTGAAAGAATACCTCAAACAAAGGACTCTTACTCAGACACAACAGAGAGACTTCCTGCCTCACAGAAACCAAAACCACCAGGAGACGGAGGGCAGCAAGCCTGGACATGGCCAGAACTCAAGGCCCAGGGTTTGAGAGATCTGCTGGAGGAGCAGGAGGATGAGCTATAGGGAGAATAAGTCACAGGAAGAAGGCATTAGAGGAGGAGCCACAGCAAGAGGACGTTGGAGGGCGTAGGTCAGCAGGAGTAAAAGGTTTTAGTAACTTTGAAACATCTCAAACAGACTGAAGAAGCATGACAGGAGAAGGACCCAGGCGAACTAAAGCCTGAGGAGATCTGAAAGATTCAGAAAGGTTTTAAGGAGAACATCTGCGTCATTTGAAACTCGCTGATAGTACACAAAAGAGCTGGTTCTTACTGGTTTTAACCAGTCTGTAACTGAACTGGGTTAGGAGATAGGTTAGTGGGTTAGACTAACAGAACTGGGTCAGTGGGTGAGTTAACAGGTTAGATTAACTGTACTGGGTCAGTGGGTGGGTTAGCAGGATAGATTAACTGAACTGGGTCAGTGGGTGAGTTAGCAAGTTAGATTAACGGGACTAAGCAGGTTAGGTTAACTGTACTGGGTCAGTGGGTTAGTTAGCAGGTTAGATTAACGGACCTAAGCAGGTTAGGTTAACTGTACTGGGTCAGTGGGTGAATTAGCAGGTTAGATTAACTGAACTGGGTCAGTGGGTGGGTTAGCAGGATAGATTAACGGGACTAAGCAGGTTAGATTAACTACTGGGTCAATGGATGAGTTAGCAGGTTAGATTAACGGAACTGGGTCAATGGATGGGTTAGCTGGTTAGATAAATGGAACTAGGTCAGCAGGTAAATTAGCGGGCTACTTAGCAGGTTAGATTAACCGAACAGGGTTAGCAGGTAAATCAGTGGATTAGTTAGCAAGTTAGATTAAGTAAACTGAGGGAGCAGGTTGGTTAGTTAGTTGCTTAGCGGGTTACAGTTACTCATTAATTCACAAGCGCAGTCAGAATTATTGACATAAGGGGATCAGGTGGCTCTCAGCAAACGCATGAAAACAGCTTGAAAGATAATTAGTCCGCTCTTCTCATTCCTGATAGGCCAATGAAGCACAACAGCCAATCAGATGTGAGAAGACCAGAAAAAGAGAGCAAATCCTTGAGGGCGGGATTAGTAAAGTGATGTCAGATCAGCATCAGCAGGACGTTAAGTCAGATGCAGCCGACAAATCAGAAACTGGAACCTTTTAGGAAGAGCGTGGCCTTTGCTCCCATCAGAGGGTGGGGCCGATCTCTGGGGGGTGTGGGACGGTACGGGGGAGGAGTGATTGGGAGACAGGTCCTTTTGGAGAGGAGCTTCCTCATGCTCTTGGATCTCCTCCATGTGGGATCGCTGACTGCTGACTTCCTTCTTCTTCTCCGTGCCGCTGTGAACAGAATCAGTAACATGAAAGACCACAAACCTAAGGTTCTACCCGGAAGGCACAAGGGTTCTAATGTGGTTTTACTGTGGTTTCACTCCGCTTCTACTCTGGATGGACAGTGGTTCTGCAACGTTTCTATCATTCTACTCAGTTCAATTCAGTTTATTTATAAAGCACCAATAACCCTCAACAAATCTCAGAAGGCACCTTACAAAAACAGATACAGTTTATATGAAGTAATATATAATCAATCAACTCAATCAGTTAGTGACATATGTCCCCATCAGGTCCTCTATCAAATAGTGAGGTCAAGTTCAGATCAGTAGGAAACCCAGCTGGTTGCGTCGACTTTGCAGCAATCCCTCCTACTAAGCTCTCAATATGGCAACAGTGGAGAGGAACATTTCTGTGTAACAGGAAGAAACCTCCAGCAGAAGCAGAACCAGGACCTGTTTCAGTGTGAGCAGCCATCTGCCACGACCAACTGGTGGCTTGAGAAGATGGAGGAGAAACAGAAGGGAAACACAGCTAAACAGATGAGATCTGATCCAGGAGTACTTTCTACGTGGAAGAAAAGTAAAGAGTTAAAGGCGGCAGTAGCTCCTTTAGTGGCTTCATCTAGGAGAGAAACACAGCTAAGCAGATTAGCTCTGAGCCAGGGTGTACTTTCTCTGGGATGAAAAGCAGAGAACAAAATTAGTTGCAGCTATAGAGCCTTCAGTTGCTGTGGAGAGAGAGAAAGGGTTAAACTCAGAGCATCAGGGTCAACAGAATCACTTTCAGGGAACATAAAATCATTGTCAGAGTCAGCTCAGCCAACAGTTCTGCAGTGTGTCCACTGGTCCTTACTCAGCATGGTTCAGCACGGCTCTTCTCCTGCTGTTGATTCTAATGTGGTTTTGCTGTGGTTCCATGCAAGTTCTGCTCTGGTTTTACAGTACTGTGGTTGTATTCTGGTTCCAACATTGTAATCTCCCAGGATCTTCTACCTCTGAAAAGGTTCCACGGCCTTTCTATTGCACCTGTGTTTGAATCTTTAAGTTCTTTGGATTCTACTGTATTTGTACTGTTTCTACTATGTTTCATCGGGTTCCAGTGGTCTCCAGGGAACTGATCTACCAGGTCCACTGATGACCTCAGGTGGACCTTTGCAGGGCCTTTACCTCTTGGCGGCAGACGACAGCGTCTCCTTCCTGGTGACAGAGGTAGAGTCTCTCTTCCGTCCAGGTGTTCCTCCGTTGGAGATGCAGGACATGGAGTAGGCTTCACGCATGGCAGCTCCCCCTGCAGGGGGCAGCACAGGACTGTTGACCACATATTCATGTGTGTAGCCATGACAACAGATGAATCTGCCCTACCTTTCCCTCCATGCTGCTTCTTACTCGCTGCAGAGTCCTCAGAGGCAGAGAGACGACGGAGCACATCAGCAAGCGCGGCCTTCATCACCGTCAGCTCATCTTCCTGTTGCTGGACGCGCAGCTCCAGAGCCGAAAGGCGGTCGTTGACGTCGGAGACACTCGTCGCCGACATGCTGTCATCTGCAGAACGCGATACACATACACGGGAACCTGTTCAGGATCTGGGGCTGATCAGATTCAGGTACATGACTGAATACATGCTGATCCACCGCCTCCTACAGTTCACACAACGATGAGTACGGTATGAAGAACGGCCAAAAAGGATTCAAAAACAGCTCGACACTGGCCATTTCACCTGAAGCAGGTCAATGAACCTGATCCAACATGACACTGACGCAACAGGACCTGGTTTCCAATTGGTGGAGAGCTACAGCAGGTGTGAAGCATCTGATCTGGGCCTGTTTTCCCAAAGATCCTCAGTCTCTCTCAGAGAGCTTCTGTCCTATACCAAGGAGTCAGAGTGATTCAGTTCTCTGCTGAGACTCTGAGGAGGAGACGACAGAAACTCCTCTTAGTGAGGAAGTGTGGTTGACCCCGTTGCTAGGGGTGACGCTGTGATTGGCTGTTAAAGGAAACCAGGTAGATTTGGTTCTGTGATCACGATGGGAACCAACAGACATTCCCAGTAGATCAATGCGTCGTTCCTCTGCTTTCAGCACCAGCCTGGAATGTGAGCAGCTCTGGTTCCTGCTGCATTCAGAAGCTAGAGAGGAGATAGCAGCACCAGAGAACTTCTCCACAGATGTTGGAGATGATCATTTAGGCTGCTGACATCATCATGAACAATACAGCAGATTCACCTCATTTACATCTTCCTGCTCTGGATATAGAGCTCAGATTATTGGACTGTTGGACAAACTTTCTATTTTATGTATATTTATGTAACCTTTTTGAATTTTTTACAAATGTATTTTTTGAAAGCATTTTAGTCTGTAAATATTTTAATAATTCTCTCCTATATTGTTTGTAATTTTGTTCACTTTTTATTCATGGTTATTAATTATTGTTTCTATTATTTATTGATCCTTCCTAATATCACCTTACTAGAGGTTGACCTTTAACCTGTCCTGCTGCCGAAACTATTTAATTTCCTCCTAGAGGGATGATAAAGTTAATCTTATCTCTATATTAATAATTATATGATTGTTCTAGAAGCTGGTAGCGTTTTATTCATTTACTGTTGTTCATTGGAGGAGAAGATCTCTCCTTTCTCTCTGTCTTTCCTCCATCTTCTCTGCTTCAGACACTCTTAGGATCACTAAAGGTCCTCCTCACTGCTCTGAACATCTCCTCATGTTAGGAGCTCTCTGGAGGCCTCAGATGATTCATGAATAACTTTTGTCTCACAGAGGAAACATTTTTATCTGACGTTTTAACTACAATAAACTAAACATGCAATATTTTTGTGAAATAAATCAGTCTAAATGTTGGAGAAATGGTAGGTCCAGATCATTGAGAGCTGAAAATTTGACATTTTCTTAAAAGAAAGGCATGTTGTTTTCTAAGGTTTTGGGGTTGGAAGTCTGAGCAACAAGAACCGGATCTGGGTCACTCTTTCTTCAAAAATGCGTGCTGCATTTTGCCAAGTTTACTGTAAAGGTGCGCCCCAGTCGGCTTCTGAGTAAACATTGCTGAATGTTTCTGGGCTGATTTACTGTTAAAGTGAAGCAAACTGTGCAGTTAAAAAAAGAAAAATACTTTGTTTAATTACATTTAATCAGTAAAAATCTTATCCTAAACATTTTAAAGACTGTCTGCATCAACCCCCGGTGCAGGCACACCATATTTGCATCCCTCTTAATCTGTGGTCTACGGCCGCACAAAATAATTCTAAGGGCAGTTAACGGCCCCCGGACCGCACTTTGGACATCCGTGCTCAAATGGATCAGCAAACTAATTAAGGCTGATCCAATCAGCTTCTACCAGCACTCCGAGCAATCGCTTCCTGATTCTTTGTTCTCCTACCACAGTCCCTGCACACATGCACTGTGAGGGGCTCAACCTGGGGCGCACGCAACAACGGAGGACCACGAAGCTACTGCTGCCCTGGGTTTCTACTGGGTGGTTTGACCCAGTAGGACTCTGCTAAAGTCTAATAAATCCTATATTTTGTTGGACTCTGAAGACCACAACAGACTCTACCGGAACCTGTCTTTTCTGGACAGACTAGTCCATATTCTGCAGGGTTCTGCTTACTCCCCTTATTTTTCCTAGATTCTGCCTGTCTTTACCACAGTTAATGTCTCGGATCTTGTTGGATTCTGATGGGATCCCTTACAGACCCTGGTTCTAACAGGTTCGTTCCAGGACTGCAAAGCCTGCGGGTGAAGATGTTGGTTTTGTGGCCCTTCAGCGACCAGAGGGGCGGTGCAGGCTCTTCCTGAAACAAACAGCAGTGACACGTGTAAAGCCGCCAGAGGCGCGTGCGGCCCTCCTCGTCCAACCAATGCACGACCAGGTGAGCAGGTTCGGTACGGTTCTGGGTGCCCACGGATGACGTACTCACCCAAACTGCCGGTGAATCCGTCCATTTTTCAGCAGAAACGTGGAATTCCGGGCCAAAGGCCTGCGGGAGGAGGAGCGCACACCGCGGGCCTCCGTCCGGGGTTTTCCACCGCGGAGGGGCAGAGGAGAGCCGGAAAGGGTCAGGCTCTGCTGCGCTGCGTGCCGTATCCGTCCGTCTCTGAGGCCGAGGATCCACCGCTGGCCTGCGGGCTGGAGGAGGAGCCGCTCCGGAGGATTGGAAAGCGGAGAGAAGCAAGAGAGCTACGACGCTGTTACGCGTTTCCGACTCAGCCTGCTCTGACTTGGAGAGGAGCCGACTGGAGCCGAGGACAGCCGAGCGGAGGAGGTGGTTTGAGGAAGAAGGCGTGATCTGCCCACAGAGGGGCTGCAGCGACACCCGGTGGTCACTTTCTTCATTGATCGTGACTAGAAAATCGATCACAAACTGAAGGAACAATAAAAACTGCGGATGAAAACTTAGGTTTAAAAGGTTTAATTGACGACAAGAACTGTTTTAACAATAAAAATATCTGCAATCAACTGCAATAAAATTAACTGACCAGACTTACTGGACTCCTGATCAATAAAACAAAACAAGTCTGAATGAGAGGAAAAGTCACTTTTATTATGCTGAATATAAAAAAGATAAAAATTCACTTAGTAAAAAAATCCCTACCTTCAAAATAAAAGCTCCCAACTGAGGCTGGATCAACAATCAGATCAATCAATCATTTCTTCTGATCAATCACAGAATGAATATGGAAACAAAACTTTATTCAGACTAACTTTTTTCCAGTGTCAAAAAGGTCATCACCATTCACATTCATCTAAACAGTAAGTCATGTGACATTAGAGAATGTAAGGACCAGTCTGTTGATTTTACTGATCCGTCTCTTCTTTGAATTCAGAAACAGATCACAGCTGTGAAGGCAAGTGAAGGCATTCAGGTGCAGAGCAGTCACATGACCATAGACAAAACAAAACAAGGTGGCGCTCTTCAGCAGATTAATACAACTAAACAATCAGTCTGATATTTTCAGTAACCATAGCAACTAGGTTATCAGGGGAAGACCACACTGAAGAAGAATATGAAGGCACATGCGACTGCAGAAACCAGGTCCAAAACACCTGGTTTAGGCTCCGCCCCCCTGCAGGTGGAGGCCTCAGTAGCTGAATTTGACCTTTTCAATGTCGGAGATTAACGTTCGGGCCAGGTAGATCCCCACCATCTGAGACCAGAGAGAAACAGACAGGTGTGCAGGAAACAACAGGTAAACAGGTAGATCCAAAGCATTTGAACTACAGACAGTCCGGTTTAACTCAGTCGGGATTAACAGTTAAACTGCGGTTTATGAAAACTGTCACTATGTAAATCTGATGGTTCTGATGGAATCCACTCAGTGATTCAGAACAAATCTGATGTCCTGAAACCTGGACAGTAACATTAAAATTTCTAAAAGGAAAATAATTTTTCTTGTGGAAAAGGAACCCCTGAGCCTTATTTTATAAGTTCTGGCTGGGCTGGGGTCCAGATAATTATCCCAGTGGATCATTTTATCCATGAAAAAAACATATTTATAGAAGGGATCCTAGCACATACAATACAAACGCTATTAGTTTTTATTTTATTTATGTTTTTATTCTCTATTATTACAATTTTTTTTAAGTTTCACGCAGATTACTTTAATGTTACACAATAATGTTCTTAGCAGCACAGCGACCTGACACCTGGAGGCGGAGCTTCAGCCACCAGTGGGTCAGTGGAAACAACAGGTACCGTACCGAGCGGAGAGGAGCCACGCCGGCTAAAACGAGCCAGTGCAAAAGGGCCTTAAGGTTCGGTCAGGGTGAGGTTCTGTCAGACTAAGGTTCTGTCACTGATTTAAGTTCTGTCACAGACTGAGGTTCTGTCAGACTAAGGTTCTGTCACAGACTAAGGTTCTGTCACAGACTAAGGTTCTGTCACAGACTGAGGTTCTGTCAGACTAAGGTTCTGTCACAGACTGAGGTTCTGTCACAGACTGAGGTTCTGTCAGACTAAGGTTCTGTCACAGACTAAGGTTCTGTCACAGACTGAGGTTCTGTCAGACTAAGGTTCTGTCACTGATTTAAGTTCTGTCACAGACTGAGGTTCTGTCACAGACTGAGGTTCTGTCAGACTAAGGTTCTGTCACAGACTAAGGTTCTGTCACAGACTGAGGTTCTGTCAGACTAAGGTTCTGTCACTGATTTAAGTTCTGTCACAGACTGAGGTTCTGTCACAGACTGAGGTTCTGTCACAGACTGAGGTTCTGTCAGACTAAGGTTCTGTCACAGACTGAGGTTCTGTCACAGACTGAGGTTCTGTCAGACTAAGGTTCTGTCACAGACTAAGGTTCTGTCACAGACTGAGGTTCTGTCAGACTAAGGTTCTGTCACTGATTTAAGTTCTGTCACAGACTGAGGTTCTGTCACAGACTGAGGTTCTGTCAGACTAAGGTTCTGTCACAGACTAAGGTTCTGTCACAGACTGAGGTTCTGTCAGACTAAGGTTCTGTCACTGATTTAAGTTCTGTCACAGACTGAGGTTCTGTCACAGACTGAGGTTCTGTCACAGACTGAGGTTCTGTCACAGACTGAGGTTCTGTCAGACTAAGGTTCTGTCACAGACTGAGGTTCTGTCACAGACTGAGGTTCTGTCAGACTAAGGTTCTGTCACAGACTAAGGTTCTGTCACAGACTGAGGTTCTGTCACAGACTGAGGTTCTGTCAGACTAAGGTTCTGTCACAGACTAAGGTTCTGTCACAGACTGAGGTTCTGTCAGACTAAGGTTCTGTCACTGATTTAAGTTCTGTCACAGACTGAGGTTCTGTCAGACTAAGGTTCTGTCACAGACTAAGGTTCTGTCACAGACTGAGGTTCTGTCACAGACTGAGGTTCTGTCAGACTAAGGTTCTGTCACAGACTGAGGTTCTGTCAGACTAAGGTTCTGTCACTGATTTAAGTTCTGTCACAGACTAAGGTTCTGTCACAGACTAAGGTTCTGTCACAGACTAAGGTTCTGTCACAGACTAAGGTTCTGTCACAGACTGAGGTTCTGTCAGACTAAGGTTCTGTCACAGACTAAGGTTCTGTCACAGACTGAGGTTCTGTCAGACTAAGGTTCTGTCACTGATTTAAGTTCTGTCACAGACTGAGGTTCTGTCACAGACTGAGGTTCTGTCACAGACTGAGGTTCTGTCACAGACTGAGGTTCTGTCAGACTAAGGTTCTGTCACAGACTGAGGTTCTGTCACAGACTGAGGTTCTGTCAGACTAAGGTTCTGTCACAGACTAAGGTTCTGTCACAGACTGAGGTTCTGTCAGACTAAGGTTCTGTCACTGATTTAAGTTCTGTCACAGACTGAGGTTCTGTCACAGACTGAGGTTCTGTCAGACTAAGGTTCTGTCACAGACTAAGGTTCTGTCACAGACTGAGGTTCTGTCAGACTAAGGTTCTGTCACTGATTTAAGTTCTGTCACAGACTGAGGTTCTGTCACAGACTGAGGTTCTGTCACAGACTGAGGTTCTGTCACAGACTGAGGTTCTGTCAGACTAAGGTTCTGTCACAGACTGAGGTTCTGTCACAGACTGAGGTTCTGTCAGACTAAGGTTCTGTCACAGACTAAGGTTCTGTCACAGACTGAGGTTCTGTCACAGACTGAGGTTCTGTCAGACTAAGGTTCTGTCACAGACTAAGGTTCTGTCACAGACTGAGGTTCTGTCAGACTAAGGTTCTGTCACTGATTTAAGTTCTGTCACAGACTGAGGTTCTGTCAGACTAAGGTTCTGTCACAGACTAAGGTTCTGTCACAGACTGAGGTTCTGTCACAGACTGAGGTTCTGTCAGACTAAGGTTCTGTCACAGACTGAGGTTCTGTCAGACTAAGGTTCTGTCACTGATTTAAGTTCTGTCACAGACTGAGGTTCTGTCAGACTAAGGTTCTGTCACAGACTAAGGTTCTGTCACAGACTAAGGTTCTGTCACAGACTAAGGTTCTGTCACAGACTGAGGTTCTGTCAGACTAAGGTTCTGTCACAGACTAAGGTTCTGTCACAGACTGAGGTTCTGTCAGACTAAGGTTCTGTCACAGACTGAGGTTCTGTCACAGACTGAGGTTCTGTCAGACTAAGGTTCTGTCAGACTAAGGTTCTGTCAGTCACAGACTGAGGTTCTGTCAGACTAAGGTTCTGTCAGACTAAGGTTCTGTCACAGACTAAGGTTCTGTCACAGACTGAGGTTCTGTCAGACTAAGGTTCTGTCACTGATTTAAGTTCTGTCACAGACTGAGGTTCTGTCACAGACTGAGGTTCTGTCAGACTAAGGTTCTGTCAGACTAAGGTTCTGTCACAGACTAAGGTTCTGTCACAGACTGAGGTTCTGTCAGACTAAGGTTCTGTCACTGATTTAAGTTCTGTCACAGACTGAGGTTCTGTCACAGACTGAGGTTCTGTCACAGACTGAGGTTCTGTCAGACTAAGGTTCTGTCACAGACTAAGGTTCTGTCACAGACTAAGGTTCTGTCACAGACTGAGGTTCTGTCAGACTAAGGTTCTGTCACTGATTTAAGTTCTGTCACAGACTGAGGTTCTGTCACAGACTGAGGTTCTGTCACAGACTGAGGTTCTGTCAGACTAAGGTTCTGTCACAGACTGAGGTTCTGTCACAGACTAAGGTTCTGTCACAGACTAAGGTTCTGTCACAAACTAAGGTTCTGTCACAGACTGAGGTTCTGTCACAGACTGAGGTTCTGTCAGACTAAGGTTCTGTCACAGACTAAGGTTCTGTCACAGACTAAGGTTCTGTCACAGACTGAGGTTCTGTCAGACTAAGGTTCTGTCACAGACTTAGGTTCTGTCACAGACTGAGGTTCTGTTAGACTAAGGTTCTGTCAGACTAAGGTTCTGTCACAGACTAAGGTTCTGTCACAGACTGAGGTTCTGTCAGACTAAGGTTCTGTCAGACTAAGGTTCTGTCACAGACTAAGGTTCTGTCACAGACTGAGGTTCTGTCAGACTAAGGTTCTGTCACAGACTGAGGTTCTGTCACAGACTGAGGTTCTGTCAGACTAAGGTTCTGTCACAGACTGAGGTTCTGTCAGACTAAGGTTCTGTCACAGACTAAGGTTCTGTCAGACAAAGGTTCTGTCACAGACTGAGGTTCTGTCACAGACTGAGGTTCTGTCACAGACTGAGGTTCTGTCACAGACTGAGGTTCTGTCACAGACTGAGGTTCTGTCAGACTAAGGTTCTGTCAGACTAAGGTTCTGTCACTGATTTAAGTTCTGTCACAGACTGAGGTTCTGTCACAGACTGAGGTTCTGTCTCAGACTAAGGTTCTGTCACAGACTGAGGTTCTGTCACAGACTGAAGTTCTGTCACAGACTGAGGTTCTGTCAGACTAAGGTTCTGTCACAGACTGAGGTTCTGTCACAGACTGAGGTTCTGTCAGACTAAGGTTATGTCAGACTAAGGTTCTGTCACAGACTAAGGTTCTGTCAGACTAAGGTTCTGTCACAGACTGAGGTTCTGTCACAGACTAAGGTTCTGTCAGACTAAGGTTCTGTCACAGACTGAGGTTCTGTCTCAGACTAAGGTTCTGTCACAGACTGAGGTTCTGTCACAGACTGAGGTTCTGTCACAGACTGAGGTTCTGTCACAGACTGAGGTTCTGTCACAGACTAAGGTTCTGTCAGACTAAGGTTCTGTCACAGACTGAGGTTCTGTCACAGACTGAGGTTCTGTCAGACTAAGGTTCTGTCAGACTAAGGTTCTGTCACAGACTAAGGTTCTGTCAGACTAAGGTTCTGTCACAGACTAAGGTTCTGTCACAGACTGAGGTTCTGTCACAGACTGAGGTTCTGTCAGACTAAGGTTCTGTCACAGACTAAGGTTCTGCCACAGACTGAGGTTCTGTCAGACTAAGGTTCTGTCACAGACTGAGGTTCTGTCACAGACTGAGGTTCTGTCAGACTAAGGTTCTGTCACAGACTAAGGTTCTGTCACAGACTGAGGTTCTGTCACAGACTGAGGTTCTGTCAGACTAAGGTTCTGTCACAGACTAAGGTTCTGTCACAGACTGAGGTTCTGTCAGACTAAGGTTCTGTCACTGATTTAAGTTCTGTCACAGACTGAGGTTCTGTCAGACTAAGGTTCTGTCACAGACTAAGGTTCTGTCACAGACTGAGGTTCTGTCACAGACTGAGGTTCTGTCAGACTAAGGTTCTGTCACAGACTGAGGTTCTGTCAGACTAAGGTTCTGTCACTGATTTAAGTTCTGTCACAGACTGAGGTTCTGTCAGACTAAGGTTCTGTCACAGACTAAGGTTCTGTCACAGACTAAGGTTCTGTCACAGACTAAGGTTCTGTCACAGACTGAGGTTCTGTCAGACTAAGGTTCTGTCACAGACTAAGGTTCTGTCACAGACTGAGGTTCTGTCAGACTAAGGTTCTGTCACAGACTGAGGTTCTGTCACAGACTGAGGTTCTGTCACAGACTGAGGTTCTGTCAGACTAAGGTTCTGTCAGACTAAGGTTCTGTCACAGACTGAGGTTCTGTCAGACTAAGGTTCTGTCAGACTAAGGTTCTGTCACAGACTAAGGTTCTGTCACAGACTGAGGTTCTGTCAGACTAAGGTTCTGTCACTGATTTAAGTTCTGTCACAGACTGAGGTTCTGTCACAGACTGAGGTTCTGTCAGACTAAGGTTCTGTCAGACTAAGGTTCTGTCACAGACTAAGGTTCTGTCACAGACTGAGGTTCTGTCAGACTAAGGTTCTGTCACTGATTTAAGTTCTGTCACAGACTGAGGTTCTGTCACAGACTGAGGTTCTGTCAGACTAAGGTTCTGTCACAGACTAAGGTTCTGTCACAGACTGAGGTTCTGTCAGACTAAGGTTCTGTCACTGATTTAAGTTCTGTCACAGACTGAGGTTCTGTCACAGACTGAGGTTCTGTCACAGACTGAGGTTCTGTCAGACTAAGGTTCTGTCACAGACTGAGGTTCTGTCACAGACTAAGGTTCTGTCACAGACTAAGGTTCTGTCACAAACTAAGGTTCTGTCACAGACTGAGGTTCTGTCACAGACTGAGGTTCTGTCAGACTAAGGTTCTGTCACAGACTAAGGTTCTGTCACAGACTAAGGTTCTGTCACAGACTGAGGTTCTGTCAGACTAAGGTTCTGTCACAGACTTAGGTTCTGTCACAGACTGAGGTTCTGTTAGACTAAGGTTCTGTCAGACTAAGGTTCTGTCACAGACTAAGGTTCTGTCACAGACTGAGGTTCTGTCAGACTAAGGTTCTGTCAGACTAAGGTTCTGTCACAGACTAAGGTTCTGTCACAGACTGAGGTTCTGTCAGACTAAGGTTCTGTCACAGACTGAGGTTCTGTCACAGACTGAGGTTCTGTCAGACTAAGGTTCTGTCACAGACTGAGGTTCTGTCAGACTAAGGTTCTGTCACAGACTAAGGTTCTGTCAGACAAAGGTTCTGTCACAGACTGAGGTTCTGTCACAGACTGAGGTTCTGTCACAGACTGAGGTTCTGTCACAGACTGAGGTTCTGTCACAGACTGAGGTTCTGTCAGACTAAGGTTCTGTCAGACTAAGGTTCTGTCACTGATTTAAGTTCTGTCACAGACTGAGGTTCTGTCACAGACTGAGGTTCTGTCTCAGACTAAGGTTCTGTCACAGACTGAGGTTCTGTCACAGACTGAAGTTCTGTCACAGACTGAGGTTCTGTCAGACTAAGGTTCTGTCACAGACTGAGGTTCTGTCACAGACTGAGGTTCTGTCAGACTAAGGTTATGTCAGACTAAGGTTCTGTCACAGACTAAGGTTCTGTCAGACTAAGGTTCTGTCACAGACTGAGGTTCTGTCACAGACTAAGGTTCTGTCAGACTAAGGTTCTGTCACAGACTGAGGTTCTGTCTCAGACTAAGGTTCTGTCACAGACTGAGGTTCTGTCACAGACTGAGGTTCTGTCACAGACTGAGGTTCTGTCACAGACTGAGGTTCTGTCACAGACTGAGGTTCTGTCAGACTAAGGTTCTGTCACAGACTGAGGTTCTGTCACAGACTGAGGTTCTGTCAGACTAAGGTTCTGTCAGACTAAGGTTCTGTCACAGACTAAGGTTCTGTCAGACTAAGGTTCTGTCACAGACTAAGGTTCTGTCACAGACTGAGGTTCTGTCACAGACTGAGGTTCTGTCAGACTAAGGTTCTGTCACAGACTAAGGTTCTGCCACAGACTGAGGTTCTGTCAGACTAAGGTTCTGTCACAGACTGAGGTTCTGTCACAGACTGAGGTTCTGTCAGACTAAGGTTCTATCACAGACTGAGGTTCTGTCAGACTAAGGTTCTGTCACAGACTAAGGTTCTGTCACAGACTGAGGTTCTGTCAGACTAAGGTTCTGTCACAGACTAAGGTTCTGTCAGACTAAGGTTCTGTCACAGACTGAGGTTCTGTCACAGACTGAGGTTCTGTCAGACTAAGGTTCTGTCAGACTAAGGTTCTGTCACAGACTAAGGTTCTGTCACAGACTGAGGTTCTGTCAGACTAAGGTTCTGTCACAGACTAAGGTTCTGTCACAGACTGAGGTTCTGTCACAGACTGAGGTTCTGTCAGACTGAGGTTCTGTCACAGACTGAGGTTCTGTCACAGACTGAGGTTCTGTCACAGACTGAGGTTCTGTCAGACTAAGGTTCTGTCACAGACTAAGGTTCTGTCACAGACTGAGGTTCTCTCAGACTAAGGTTCTGTCACAGACTAAGGTTCTGTCACAGACTGAGGTTCTGTCAGACTAAGGTTCTGTCACAGACTAAGGTTCTGCCACAGACTGAGGTTCTGTCAGACTAAGGTTCTGTCACAGACTGAGGTTCTGTCACAGACTGAGGTTCTGTCAGACTAAGGTTCTATCACAGACTGAGGTTCTGTCAGACTAAGGTTCTGTCACAGACTAAGGTTCTGTCACAGACTGAGGTTCTGTCAGACTAAGGTTCTGTCACAGACTAAGGTTCTGTCACAGACTGAGGTTCTGTCAGACTAAGGTTCTGTCAGACTAAGGTTCTGTCACAGACTGAGGTTCTGTCACAGACTGAGGTTCTGTCACAGACTGAGGTTCTGTCAGACTAAGGTTCTGTCAGACTAAGGTTCTGTCACAGACTAAGGTTCTGTCACAGACTGAGGTTCTGTCAGACTAAGGTTCTGTCACAGACTAAGGTTCTGTCACAGACTGAGGTTCTGTCACAGACTGAGGTTCTGTCACAGACTGAGGTTCTGTCACAGACTGAGGTTCTGTCAGACTAAGGTTCTGTCACAGACTAAGGTTCTGTCACAGACTGAGGTTCTCTCAGACTAAGGTTCTGTCACAGACTAAGGTTCTGTCACAGACTGAGGTTCTGTCACAGACTAAGGTTCTGCCACAGACTAAGGTTCTGCCACAGACTGAGGTTCTGTCAGACTAAGGTTCTGTCACAGACTGAGGTTCTGTCACAGACTGAGGTTCTGTCAGACTAAGGTTCTATCACAGACTGAGGTTCTGTCAGACTAAGGTTCTGTCACAGACTAAGGTTCTGTCACAGACTGAGGTTCTGTCAGACTAAGGTTCTGTCACAGACTAAGGTTCTGTCACAGACTGAGGTTCTGTCAGACTAAGGTTCTGTCAGACTAAGGTTCTGTCACAGACTGAGGTTCTGTCACAGACTGAGGTTCTGTCACAGACTGAGGTTCTGTCAGACTAAGGTTCTGTCAGACTAAGGTTCTGTCACAGACTAAGGTTCTGTCACAGACTGAGGTTCTGTCAGACTAAGGTTCTGTCACAGACTGAGGTTCTGTCACAGACTGAGGTTCTGTCACAGACTGAGGTTCTGTCACAGACTGAGGTTCTGTCAGACTAAGGTTCTGTCACAGACTAAGGTTCTGTCACAGACTGAGGTTCTCTCAGACTAAGGTTCTGTCACAGACTAAGGTTCTGTCACAGACTGAGGTTCTGTCAGACTAAGGTTCTGTCACAGACTAAGGTTCTGTCACAGACTGAGGTTCTGTCAGACTAAGGTTCTGTCACAGACTAAGGTTCTGTCACAGACTGAGGTTCTGTCAGACTAAGGTTCTGTCAGACTAAGGTTCTGTCACAGACTGAGGTTCTGTCACAGACTGAGGTTCTGTCAGACTAAGGTTTTGTCAGACTAAGGTTCTGTCACAGACTAAGGTTCTGTCACAGACTGAGGTTCTGTCAGACTAAGGTTCTGTCACAGACTAAGGTTCTGTCACAGACTGAGGTTCTGTCACAGACTGAGGTTCTGTCAGACTGAGGTTCTGTCACAGACTGAGGTTCTGTCACAGACTGAGGTTCTGTCACAGACTGAGGTTCTGTCAGACTAAGGTTCTGTCACAGACTAAGGTTCTGTCACAGACTGAGGTTCTCTCAGACTAAGGTTCTGTCACAGACTAAGGTTCTGTCACAGACTGAGGTTCTGTCAGACTAAGGTTCTGTCACAGACTAAGGTTCTGTCACAGACTGAGGTTCTGTCAGACTAAGGTTCTGTGACAGACTGAGGTTCTATCAGGGTTAGGTTCTGTTACCTGCAGCAGTGAGATGACGACGAAGACGATGGCCACAGTGTACAGGTTTCCTGGCAACCAGTCCTCCAGCTCCTTGATGCATCCTCTGACGAAGATGTAATTTTCCCACTCATTCTGTTGAACACACAGAACCTTTCAGAACGTACATTCCATCAAGACACCTGGAGATCTTCTCAGCAGGACCAAAGCTCACCTTCGGTCGGTTCCTCACATCGTAACCACACTGAGTGTTTAGAACTGTGTCCTGAAAGAGCAGAACCAGGATTATTAAAAATCCAATGACACCGGATCAGCACCACCAGGATTAACTCACGGCAGGATCTATGATGCAGCAGGAGAACGGGACACCACACTTCTCTCTGCTCCGATGGGTTCCATTACAGCTGAAGTACACGTTCAGATCCCAGTCATTCGGTTCTTGAGCCCCACAGCAGTGGTTCTATTCAGGGAGAACCAATGTCAGAATCAGGTTTATACTAAGGTTTGGAATGAAGAACAGGACAGTATCTCTGAGGGTCTACCATCTTCTGCAGAGAGTCGATCAGGTTCTGCAGGTCAATGTCATCTCGGTAGGCTTTAATGTTCTGCAGAAAGAACTCGTTGATCCACTCTCGGACCTGACTCTGAAAAACTACGGCCAGAACGGCTACAATCAGCTCCAGGAAGAAAATTAAGCCGATGACACCTGAAAACTGAGCCAAAACACAGAAAAGGTTTCAAAGTTTGGATTGGAACCAACTCTGACACTGTGCCAGGGTTATCTCTAGGATTTTTTAAATCGTGATCCTACTCCATACATCCATCCATCCATCTCTCCATCCATCCATACATCCGTCCATCCATCCATCTGTCCATCCATCCATCCATCTGTCCATCCATCCATCTGTCCATCCATCCATCCATCTGTCCATCCATACATCTGTCCATCCATCCATCCATCTGTCCATCCATCCATCTGTCCATCCATCCATCCATCTGTCCATCCATACATCCATCCATCTCTCCATCCATCCATACATCCGTCCATCCATACATCTGTCCATCCATCCATCCGTCCATCCATCCATCTGTCCATCCATCCATCTATCCATCCGTCCATCCATCCATCTGTCCATCCGTCCATCCATACATCTGTCCATCCATCCATCTGTCCATCCATCCATACATCTGTCCATCCATCCATCCATCTGTCCATCCATCCATCTGTCCATCCATCCATCTGTCCATCCATCCATCCATCTGTCCATCCATCCATCCATCTGTCCATCCATACATCCATCCATCTCTCCATCCATCCATCTCTCCATCCATCCATACATCCGTCCATCCATACATCCGTCCATCCATCCATCTGTCCATCCATCCATCCATCTATCCATCCGTCCATCCATCCATCTGTCCATCCGTCCATCCATCTGTCCATCCATCCATACATCCATCCATCCATACATCTGTCCATCCATCCATCCATCTGTCCATCCATCCATACATCCATCCATCCATACATCTGTCCATCCATCCATCCATCCATCTGTCCATCCATACATCTGTCCATCCATCTGTCCATCCATCCATACATCCATCCATCCATACATCTGTCCATCCATCCATCCATCCATCCGTCCATCCATACATCTGTCCATCCATCTGTCCATCCATCTATCCATCCATACATCCATCCATCTGTCCATCCATACATCCATCTGTCCACCCATCCATCCATCTGTCCATCCATACATCTGTCCATCCATCTGTCCATCCATCTATCCATCCATACATCCATCCATCTGTCCATCCATACATCCATCTGTCCATCCATCCGTCCATCCATACATCTGTCCATCCATCCATCCATCCATCTGTCCATCCATACATCCATCCATCTGTCCATCCATACATCCATCCATCTGTCCATCCATCCGTCCATCCATACATCTGTCCATCCATCCATCCGTCCGTCCATCCATCCATCTGTTCATCCATACATCCATCCATCTCTCCATCCATCCATACATCTGTCCATCCATCCATCCATCTGTCCATCCATCCGTCCATCCATCCATCCGTCCATCTGTCCATCCATACATCCATCCATCTGTCCATCCATACATCCATCCATCTGTCCATCCATCCATCCATCTGTCCATCCATCCGTCCATCCATACATCTGTCCATCCATACATCTGTCCATCCATCCATCCGTCCGTCCATCCATCCATCTGTCCATCCATACATCCATCCATCTCTCCATCCATCCATACATCTATCCATCCGTCCATCCATCCATCTGTCCATCCGTCCATCCATACATCTGTCCATCCATCCATCCATCTGTCCATCCATTCATCTCTCCATCCATACATCCATCCGTCCATCCATACATCTGTCCATCCATACATCTGTCCATCCATCCATCCATCCGTCCATCCATACATCTGTCCATCCATCTGTCCATCCATACATCCATCCATCCATACATCCATCCATCCATCTGTCCATCCATCCGTCCATCCATACATCTGTCCATCCATCCAACCGTCCATCCATCCATCCATCTGTCTATCCATCCATCCATCCATCCATCTGTCCATCCACCCATCCATCCATCCGTCAATCCAACGACCCGAAGCTCATGACCATAGATGAGGGTAGGAACTAAATCAACCGTTAAATCAAGAGCTTCGCTTTTTGACTCAGCTCTCTCTTCACCACGACAGACCAGTACAGCACCTGCATCACTGCTGACGCAGTACCAATCTGTCTGTCGATCTCCCGCTCCATTTTTCCCTCATTCGTGAACAAGACCCTGATACTTGAACTCCTCCACTTGTGGCGGGACCTCCCCCCTGACACGGAGAAGGCACTCTACCCTTTTCCGGCTCAAGACCGTGGCCTCAGACCTGGAGACATTGATTCTCACACTCACTCTTTTCACACTTGGCTGCAAACTGCTCCACTGAGAGCTGTAGATCCTGAGATGATGAAGCCAATAGGACGACATCATCCGCAAAAAGCAGAGACGCAATCCTACCAAAACGCCACCAAAACGGATCCCCTCAACACCTTGGCTGCGCCTAGAAATTCTGTCCATAAAAGTTATGAACAGAATCGGTGACAAAGGGCAACCTTGGCGGAGTCCAACCTTCACTGGAAACGAGTCCGACTTACTGCCGCCAATGCGGACACTGGTCATACAAGGACCTAACAGCCCATATCAAAGGACCTGGTACTCCATACTCCCGGAGCACCCCCCACAAGATTCCCAGAGGGACACGGTCGAAAGCCTTCTCCAAGTCCACAAAGCACATGTAGACTGGTTGGTTGGGCGAACTCCCATGAACCCTCCAGGACCCTGCTGAGGGTGTAGAGCTGGTCCAGTGTTTCACGGCCAGGATGAAAACCACACTGCTCTTCCTGAATCCGAGGTTCGACTATCAGACGGACCCTCCACTCCAGAACCCCCGAATATACTTTACCAGGGAGGCTTAAGAGTGTTACTCCCCTATAGTTGGAACACACTCTACGTTCCCCCTTTTTGAATAGGGGGACCACCACGACGGGCTACCAACCCAGTGGAAATGCCCCCGATGTCCACACGATGCTGCAGAGTCGCGTTAACAAACACAACCCTACAAAATCCAAAGCCTTAGGGTACCCCGGATGAATGTCATCCACCCTTGGGTGACCCTACCAGGGGCATAAAGCCCCTGACAACATAGCTCATAGGATCATTGGGACACTCAAACCCCTCCACCATGGTAAGATGGCAGCCCAGGGAGTGGTTCCTGCCATAATTAAGAATAAATACAAAAATAAATAAACGAATCAATAAAATAATTACTGGGCCAAAAAGTAGCTAGAAATATAAATTAATGTGCCATTACATGCAACAAAATAATAAAAAGAAGATATTTATTAAATTACTGACCAATTAATCAGATATAAATATATATTTTTCAATTCTAATCTACTATTTTTATTTAAACCACTCATTTTCAAATCATATTTTTGTTCTTGAACTCAATTTTCCTATGTTTATTTAATACAAGGGGATTTCTTGCTGTTTCATTTTTCCTACCCGTTATATATTACCAATTTAGTTTTTTCCCTCAAAATATATTATTTTTCAAATTATTTAACAAGGAAAAAAGAAGTGTAAATATATATCTATATATATAGATCTATATATAGATATATATATATAGATCTATGTAGATAGATCTATATATATATATATATATATATAGATATCTAGATATCTATCTATAGATATCTATCTATAGATATATATCTATAGATATAGATATATATATATATCTATATCTATAGATATATATATCTATAGATATAGATATATATAGATATATCTATAGATATATCTATATATATCTATATATATATAGATATATCTATATATATATATAGATATGTCTATATATAGATATATATATCTATATATATATATATCTATATATATCTATATATATATATAGATATATATATATCTATAGATATATATCTATATATGAACATATATAGATATCTATATATATATCTATATATATATCTATAGATATAGATATATATATATCTATAGATATAGATATATATATAGATATATATATATATGTATAAAAACTTTATTCTGAAGGTATGGCGGCTTTTATTTTGCTGTGGCGGTTGTCACGGTCCATAACATGTAGTGGTACCCGTGTGCAGAGAATGCATCAAAGTGACACGATTATACCAAGTGAAAACTGGACAAAAGGGAGGTTCTGACAGCAAACAGAACCACTGGATCAAATTGCCCTAAGAGTAACATTAAAAGCATTGGTTCTGAAGAGATCTATATGATCACCCTTAATGCAACCAGGCTACCCATATCGTAACTAAACGCTCCCACCAGCTGCATAAATAATACTTTAGTGTTCATCTTGTTTATTGCCTTTTATAAAACTGAAATAGAGCAGAACAATAAATGCAATAACATCTTCATCATGTAATTCCTCTTTCAGATTAAAAAGGTCTTTTTAAATTGAATTATTGCTAATCCGGTGCAGCCCTAATCAGAAAACCAGATCAAACGTACAAACTTCAGTAGACAGATGTTCTCCCTCAAAGCTCCCACACAACCAGCAAAGCCCAGAGTGAAGGTGACTCCACCAACCACCAGAACCAGCCAAACTGGATCAAAACCACGCAGCCTGGTCACTTGCGTCAGGTCCAACAGGACCCCCTACGGACAAAAAAAAAAAAAAGTCACATTAGATCCACTGATAAGAGATGGATCAGAGTTCTGTGGGTCTGGTCTGCTCACCTTCTCACTCCAGGCCCAGAACCCAATAGCAATGAAGGCAGCGCCTGCCAGCTGCAAAAGAAACAGAATCAGAACCACAAATAAACACCGATCAGGAGATGAATGAAGGTTCTAGAACCTAAAACAGTGTTGTGAGCAGTGACTGTAGATATGAAGAGCTTTCTAAAGGTGAAGAAACCAGTGAGATGTTCTGTGGAAACGTAATGAAGCTCAGAGGCTGAACTTTGACCCAACATAGCAGTGGATACACATGTTAATGTTCATCTTATGGTTTTTATTGTATTTGTTGTTGAGAAGAACACGTTCAGACAGATGTAGTGATGTTGACCCATCATGGCATATGAAGGACAGTAGAAACAGAGATGAATGTGGTGAAGGTCGGACCAGAAGGAAGCTCTGACGCTGTGCTGGGTGTGACATGGAGCAGATGTATGGCAGCATGATGAATAACATCCAGATGGCGGAGTCTGGGAGCACTGCCATTTACATTATTGATGACTGGTTGATTACTGACAGCATTTTACAGCATCCTGTCACACTTCCTGTTACCTACAACCCTCTGACATCATTTCCTGGTTTCAACACTGCAACAGGAAACAGACTCATGCAGCATGCATGGACATCCTCCCTATTAACAGAAAGATGGAGTTCTGGTGCTGACAGATCAATAACTGAGGGTTCCAGAAAGCAGCTGCAGCAGAGCAGCTCACCTGGTCAGGTGACTCACCCAGAAGATAATGTTGTAGCTGAACATCAGGTACTTATAGCAGCAGCTGACCTCAGCATTCTCGTAGCGGTAGTAGTACATCTGGAACACACACACACACACACAAGGTTAAATTGTATTATTGGGGGACACAGAACATGAGGAGATCATCAGAAATAAAAAGATGACCAACAATAACACCTAAATCCAACTACCAACACGGTTCTGCTGTGATCCCTGCCCTGATTCTGAGACTTTTACTAATTTAACCTGATGAGTTCCCCGAGCCGTGCAACCCAGAACCGTCCGGACCCTGCCTTTCTCAACAAAAGAACATCAAATATAAATAGGGGAGCAGTGAGGGCAGAGTTCTCCTGATGTTCTCCGTCATCTTAAGTGGGTTAAGTTCCAGGTGGTTCTGACCGCACCAGTGGACCGGCCGATCCACCTCCTGTCTCTATGCAAACTCATCACTGCCCTGGATCCTGGATCAGACCAATGACAGTGGTGTCATCTGCAAACTTCAGGAGTTTCACGGGTGTGTAACAGTGGTCCAGAGTGTTTGGATCCCTGGTTGAGGCGGGATGTAAACACCGACCAGAACAAACAAGAACTCCTACATGTCAGTCCCAACACGGTCAGAACACCAACCTTTATTCACATTAAAGCTGATTTCTCTCCTAGACCTCCAGAACAGATGGAAGTGCCCAGCCGTCCATCATAGGAGCGGACATCCACAGTTCGGATAGACGGGAGCGGAACCACAGTCCCATTTGGCGTAGCTTGACCAGTGTACCTGAGCATACGGCTTTTTTCAAGAGTTCGGGGACCTTTCACCAGTGTACACAGGTGGGTCATTTGTGTGCACTGCCCCTTTAAAACAAACAGTTGTTAAAACCAACTGAGCGGAACTCCGAACTAACAGAAAACTGTCTAATGATCCAACTCTTTCCATTCCACGTCTATACTCCTCACATTTTGGTTCTAGCAGAACCGAACACAAATTCAACTGTTAGATTTCTACCATTTTAATGTTTTCACGTCAGAGATCCACATTTGAAATGAGACGATTAGTTTTGTTATTGAAAGTTTGGAAGCGAACCGGAAGTTACTGATGCTAACAGCTAATAGCTAACGGAGCTTTAAAACCCGGAAATATAATTGAAAGCGGCTGTGATCAGAAGCAGATGCCTTCTCACCTTTAGGGCCGACGGGATCGATCAATTCCAGCTGATCTATAACTTATAACGCACAGCTCCAACACAGTTATGCTCCTCTTCTTGTGCTCCTTTCCTTCTTCCACGGTTGTTTATTGGCAAACCAACTTTTGGTGCATTTAGCGCCTCCAACTGGACTGGAGGTCGTGGACGGCAGTTCGGCAGGAAACGGAGCCATTATGGGTCTGATTGAGATGTTTTTGTTTGTTTTTATTGAGGTGTTGCTAATTCAGCAATATTTGCTTTACATATATGGAACAAAGGAGCATATAACAATACCAGGAGATGACATATTGAATATAAATCAATATATATGTTTGTTCACAAAAATGTTAAAGAGAGCACACAGAACAGTCTTCTTAAAAGCTTTTGTATTTTTTTGTGTTGAAGTGTCAGAATATATTGTTTGAAAGATTAGGAAGGAGGGGTTGTGACTGGAGAATTTATATTTATGCATTTGAATTTTTGCTGGTAATGAAATTAAGTTGGGGGCTGCATGGTGGCGCAGTTGGTAGCACTGTTGCCTTGCAGCAAGAAGGTCCTGGATTCGATTCCCGACCGGGGGTCTTTCTGCATGGAGTTTGCATGTTCTCCCCGTGCATGTGTGGGTTCTCACCGGGTACTCCGGCTTCCTCCCACAGTCCAAAGACATGCCTGTTAGGTTAATTGGTCACTCTAAATTGCCCTTAGGTGTGTGAATGAGTGTGTGCATGGTTGTTTGTGTGTTGCCCTGCGATGGACTGGCGACTTGTCCAGGGTGTACCCTGCCTCTCGCCCATAGACTGCTGGAGATAGGCACCAGCTCCCCTGCGACCCACTATGGAATAAGCGGTAGAAAATGACTGACTGACTGACTGAAATTAAGTTGATAACATAAAATTAATCTTTTTTATTAGCAGGATAACAGCAGAATCCAAACAATACATCCACATAGGTGAGGGAAAAGTTGTCAAGAATGTTTTGGGAAATAAACATGCAGACATCTTGCTAAAAGGTAGTGAGAAAGGACAGTCCAGAATGAATGATATAAATCTACTTCAGAGTTGACAGAAAGAACTTCACGGGGCTGTGTCGTAGACATGGACCAAGCTGTACCATCTGAACCAACAGGAAAATTCAAGCCAAAGACGGCAGCACTTAGACAGTTTTAGAACAAATATCGCAGAATTAAACAAGTTTACGTCAAAATGTATGAAAATAGCACAGTAACAAAGATAGCGCCGTTAAAACCCACTTTATACAGTGTATCTGCAAAATAAGTCGATTTCAGGTTTAATTCCTCTTTAACAATTTCTGACCTTCGGGCAAAATGGTTGTTTGTGAAAAAATGTTTTTACTTACTGTGTTAACTCTAACTGTAATGAATAAAATAAAATAAAAGGTCTATGGAAGTGATGTAGCACATTTTAAATTGTTAAGACCACACAACCATCAAATGTTTTGCTGCAAATAGCCAACAGGTTCAAAAGAAATGTGTTGAGAGAAAAAGATGCAAATTAACCACCAAGATGGGAGCAGAATCAACCAGGAACCCATTCTTTTCCAGTGTTGCATATTCCAGAACTGCAACCGACCCGGAGGCCCCAGAATTACCTGGTGTTAAGTGCTCAGAGGCTTGTAACCTTTTTGACCTAAGACAAAATGGCAAAAAGTTAACATTTAATTGGTTTAGCTAGGTGTTCTCATTTGTGATTTATATTTAGTAATTAAATCAGATCTGCTGTCTCACAAATGACATGAACTGATTTAAAGGCTCAAGTCACGTTTGCTGCTGTTCAAGTTCAACATCAAGTTAACAAAATAGAAAAATGTATTCATATATAAATGTGATTCCACCCAGTACTGCTCATCATTCAGACAACATTTAAGAAGCGTGTGTACCATGTCAGCAACACAATGACCAGAGTTTTTGGGGCGAATCTCATCCACTCCTGGTGAAGCTTTTTAACTATCTCAGCCACGTCTGTTAGGACGATATACTCTACTATGCCAGACTCCTCAGGCTCTGCCATGAAGGACATGGTAGAGGAGATCCTCACAGAAGCTCCTGTCCTTCTGGCATCCTGGTACCTGTCAGCTGCTTCTGGAGTCCCTAGAGACAACCACGTTCCCCCAAAGATGTGAGTTGAAGATCTCCCCGACAGGGATCTCCAACAGACGTTCCCAGTTTCCCCACCTTCACCATACATTTGGGTTTAAGGTGTTTGGCACTTTGACTTATGTTCTGGAAGACGGAACCAACAGCTTCACCTGCCAGCAGATCACCCTCACTGACCGGGTGATGATCAGTTGACAACTCTCCCCCTCTCTTCACGCAAGTGTTTGAGACGTAAAGACCTCAGGACTGATATGCTTTGTAAAACGGATCCTGGGTCTTGGTATCAGGCCCTAGGTGGCTTAAGGAGCGGGGCCCAATCTACCTGATCTAGAGGAGGATCTGCTGGTTGCTGTGATCTTGTTGCATCAGGGTCTTTGAATCTCTCTTAGTAGTAGACCCTGGTAGGGTCTGAAGCCCACATAGCCATCTGGATCGTGGCCGTACCTACATCCCCATCACTTCAAGGTGGACCTGGATCTTTTCTACATTTCATGTTGAAGATGCATTTTCTCTATTGGACATCAGTAAATGATAGTCACTAATCAGATGGACAACGGACTTTCACTGAAGGATATGATGTTTCTGCACCACTCTAGGGCAGTGCAGCTTACAGTGCCGGTGTCATCAGAATCGTCTAGTCATGAAAAAACATAACGAAGCAAGCTCATGCTAAAGCTGGTTCTGATACTACCTGTAATTCCTCCTCCATCATTCAGCCTAATTAAAATGTTATCTCCATTATCTCCACAGTCCACATTGTTGGATATTCTGCTGGTGCTTTGATCTCATTATTCAGCAGAACCATGATGCTTTACGTTCTGTTTGCTGCCTTTATTCTGACTCTGAGATCTGGAACCCTGGAAGACATTTTTCTCTGTTTGAACCTGGTTTCTTCTGTAGTTCAGTCTTTAACATGATGTATCCCAACAGTACCTTGTGGTTCGGTTTTTTCTAAAACAACCTCCAGATGTGTTTCTGGAGCATTGGGTGCTCCAGAAACACATCTTACCTTAAAAGCCTGTGGTTCTGATCCATTTACTAAAGATAGATTAATCATATCTAAAATGGGGCTGGTAATCAGAGGGAACACTTCCTTAAATAATTTGGTTGGGATTGGGTCTAACATACAAGTTGAAGGTTTAGATGAAGCTAATATTTCTGATAACTCAGGAAGCTCCACAGGATCAAAACAGTCCAAACACAGATCAGGTTCTGCAGTTATTTCCAATGTTGTCTCACTTGCTGAGGATGAAGTAATCCTCTTCAGGAGTATGTCAAAGATTTTATTTTTAATAGAATCTATTTTATTTAAGAAGAATCCCATAAAGTCATGACTGCTAAGAGCTAAGGGAATGGATGGCTCAACAGAGCTATGACTCTGTGTAAGTTTAGCAACTGTACTAAAGAGAAACCTGGATTATTCTTGTTCTCTTCTATTAATGATGAGAAATAAGCTGTTCTAGCTTGGTGAAGTGTCTTTTTATAACACAGTAGGCTATTTTTCCAGATTAAGTAGGAATCCTCTAGGTGTGTAGAGCGCCATTTTCTCTCCAATTTTCTAACATTGTGCTTTAAAGTACGCAGCTCTGAATTAAACCAGGGAGCCTGCCTCCTATTAATGATTACCTTCTTTTTCAAGGGGGCTGCATTGTCTAATGCATCATGCAATGATGAAGAAACACTATGAACAAGACAATCAATTTATGAAGGAGAAGAAACAGAATTATTGCCCTCCACTGTGTTTATCTGTGATAATGTGAAAATTAAAAGTGGAACAGATTCTTTAAAGGTTGTTACAGCATCGCCTGATAATGATCTACTAACAACAACAAAACAGGGCCCTCTATAGCTAAATTACATACAAACACATTTTTTTCACCAATGTTTAATGCAAAAAGTTACAAATTAAATGCATTTGTTTTTAACTGATTTATACAAAGCATGAAATACAAAAATGAATATACACCATTTACATATGTAATTCATGAATGTATAAGCTTTACAAAATGGCACTTACAGTTGGTATTCCTTATTCTTTCATTCTGCTTGGTAGTTTAGTTGGATTGTTCTAGTATAGTAAAGAATTTGTTGATTGAAATATGTTGGACATTGAGTTGACTTCTTTTTGTTAATAAATTCTTGTATTTAAAGAAGTTGTGTGAAATGGTTGTACAGAGTTTTGCTGTTCAGTATTGCCAGAGCTTGACTCATCCATTTCACTATTATCCTAATACCACCGCCTTATTGGGCTGGTATTCACTGTACAACCTTTACCAGACTGAATTATTATTTAATAAAATATTAATATTTAATATTTAATCATATTTTCATAATAATAATCACAACACTGTGAAAAACTTAATTATTGGACACTCGTGTTGCCACACCCTACTCAGCAAACTAACTTAAAACTCCTGCAAAGTTTTCCTAACCCTTTAAAGGGTTTCTCACTCTGGGTCATAGGTACTGACTGGACAGATGTCCAGAAGACAGTTATCGCCACCCGTCACAAGGAGGGTAAGGCACAAAAGGTTCTGTATCTAAGCATATTAACAAAAACTGAGTGGAAGGAAAAAGTGTGGTAGGAAAAGGTGTACCAGCACCAAATATCGGATTTAACAGTGTTACAACTGTGGTCATAAGGTGTTTGTTTTTCCTTTTTTTTTAATTATGTAGATCTGAGTGTGCAGGTGCCTCTCTGTGACTAGTGGATCCTGAAGAAGGATTAATATTGATCGGTTACCTAGGCGGAGATGACACATAAGATGAAGCTGCTGTGGGCTCCTCGTCATTCATTCCTCTCCTTAGACAGAAAAACTTTTTATCCAATTTGAATAAAGAACTGAATCTAACTGCACTGTTCAATGGTCAGGATTAATTGGAACGTATGAACCTGACTTTTGTGAAGTGACTTGAGACAACATGTGTTGTGAATTGGCGCTATATAAATAAACTGAATTGAATTGAACTTTCAGATTCAGATCATTCCTGCTGACCTTCAACAAGTCCTGAACCTGAGGTATCAATAGATCAGTGTATATTATTGATTAAGAAACTGATGTGAGACAGACGTATGTCGCCATCTTCTCCTTCCAGATCAGTCTGAATCTTGCTGTTACCATGGAGACACTGAGTTGATGTTCTGTCTCACTGTGGTGACGGGGTTGATCAGGCTGTAGTGATTAACACAAACAGAAACTAACTTGATGTTTTCAGATGGTTCTTCAACATGCTCAGTGAAACAGGGCATGGTCACATGACCCAACAGCTGCATTGGCTTAACTACAACCAGCTCACATCATCCATAACAGTTCAGCCTGGCATCCATATAACCAGAAGCAGGTCCATATGTGTGTGTGTGTGTGTGTGAGATCTGTCACCATGACTCCTCGCCTCCAGCATCCTGTAACAGTCTCCATGGTAACACAGTCAATGCTGTGACACTCTCCACAGAGTTCGGATCATTTTGTGTCTTCTGTGTCAGTACCACTTTGGTCACACTGCCTGAAGTCTGGCATCTTTCAGGTGTTTCACTTGGTTACTATGGCTAACATGACATTACGCTGATGTTTAAGTGGGGGTTAAGCTCACAACCCATGTACAGAGGCTTTAGTCGCTGGTTTGAGTCCCAGCGCAGGCAACATTTGCCGCATGTGTTCCCCCTGGCTCCACACCCATTTCCTGTCTGCCTACTTTCAACAAAATTCTGGAAAAATAAAGGCCACTAGTGCTGCAAAAAACATCAGTATATCCAGGGGTCTATTGATCACACAAACATCAGCAGGGTTCTACTGATGTTTGCTTCCTGATCCTGTTGGTGATCAGCTGATCAGAAGCATCAGAGAAACAGCTCACAGAGGAGAACCTGGTTAAAGAGCCATCAGAACTACAATCCCAGAAGCAATAATATTGACGTGAAGGTCAATGCTGAGGCCCTACTGATGTTACTGTGACCAGCTGTGTCAGATAGACTGCTCTGACTTTAAAAGCAGCAGTTAAAAACTAGCTGAGAGCAGAAAGGATGTAGTGAAGAATAGGAGCATGCTCAGCAGCATGCATTTATGTCTCTTAGCTCTGTTTTCACGTGTGTGTTTGAAGGTTGTTGGCTGAAATCGCTGCAGATCAGAATGAATCAGAAACAGTTCATCACTACCTGCTGTGTGTCTTCATGATGCCTGCAGAAAATCTATTCTCTTCCTTTCAGAAAAATCCTTCCTGGGCTTTTGTCCACTGAGGCGCCTGAACTTTGTGTCATCTGATGCATCAGGACCTTTTGTTCCTGTGAGGCTTGGAAAATATTTGGTTCTTCATCCTCAGTCCTATCTGTGGTCACGACTGACAGGAAGCTGAAAATCAACACAGTTTAAACTTGTCTTAACCTGCACACCTCATTGAGCAGCTGCAGCCCTTCACAACCAATTACATGTCAGATGACCTGTCACAGCTGTCCATCTGGTTCACATTAATTCTGGTTCTGACAGACGGCTTATGAGAAAAAGCTTCTTTTTCCCCTTTCCTTTCCATCTCCAGGTCCATTGCAATTGAAATAATCTCAAAGCAGTTTCTAATAAAGTTTCTATTTATAAATATCAAGCAGAGCTTTAAAGCGTTAGCCGTAATGCTCCACTTGTGAAAGCAAATCTGCTGGCCTTCTTCTTGGCACTCAGACAACAGTTCTGAGCTACTCTGCCAGACAGAACACGGTTAAAAAGAAAAGGAAACCTTTTCCAAGATGCAACTGACGGATGTGGAAAAAATGAAATTATCCAAACACTGTTAAGGTAAGAAATCAATCCGTGAAGTTTAATATTATATTTAAGTAATGTTGTACAAGAGAGCCATAACATAACCCATATGTTCAAGCCAGTCATAAGAAAAAGATTTAAGTTGTTAGGAATAACCTCTATTAATATGCTCATAGCTGTTTTTCCCATTTATACCATAATGATATAAAGTATAAGTTCTAATGTTTCCCTTTTGTGACAACAGGATAAGAAGCTCATAAACATACAGTTCAAGGATAAATGGCCCAAGGTTTGTCATGAATGACCTGAGGCTGGGGCACTGGGGTTGATGGTAGAGCAGCTGGTATAACTGGTTTGATTAGAAACCTACAGCACACTTAGATTAAGGATGGACACCTGCTACTAAAGAACCTAACAGATAGACACCACAATGGTGACACATAGTCTACTGATAATCACTGAGGGAGGGAACATCCATTGCATTGGAGTCCAAGATATAAAACTACATGTGACCTTCTATTGAGGCTCTTCGTCATCCTCTAACAGACGGTCCGAGACAGGAGCCTCAGCGCTGATCTCTGTAATCATTCCTCTGCCTTAATTCAGATTAAAGGAGCTAAAAGTTAGAAACTGTTTGTGATTCGTTCATTTTAAGAGACTTTAGATAGAGTGTGTGATCGCTTCATGGTGACCAAGTACCGGAGGAGCTCCGAGGCGTCTGACTGCCAACAGGGTGCGGTAACTCGGACAAATTGGTGTTCCCGCCCGCGACCCGGAAGCGAAAACCACTTTTTGATAGGACAGGGTTGCCATGTAAGGACAACGCCTCACAGCAGTGGCCGCAACTTAAAAGGTAGGTAGATTCCCATTAAAAAATCTCCAGTGTTTTTTCTGTAAAAACACTCTGGCTGTGTTGTTAGTTCTGAGTGAACTGTTTTTATAATTCATGGAGGCAGAGAAATGGTTCAGAATAATTGTTGCGTACGCATTAATAAGTGATAAGACATGTTAATAAGCGGTGCGATTTTAACGGTGACAGCCCGGGAAGAAAGGTACAATTTTCTAAAAGACAGCTAAAATCTAAGGTTGTAGGTTTGGAGTTCCTTTATTGTATGCGGGGGAAGATCGGGTCCCCTTGCACACAATATAAAAGCTACCTCCCTGAATGAGGCACGCTAATACTCGGTTAGGGGAAGTATAAGGTTTCGATAGCTCCTTGGACTTCTTAAAAGTCCTTAAAGCCGCTTACTTCCTTGTGAGTAAAACACGCAGAGATAAATGCGCATCCTTGGTTTAGGTTTCTATGGTTCCTGTTTGCTCTCGTAACGAGCACGAAAGCCACCACCGAGAGGGAGTCTTGAGTTTCGATGGCTCTCTAATTTTTCCATAAGAAAAATTTAAAAGCCGCTAGCTTCTTTTTGAGTAAACAGCTGTATGAATATAAAAGTGTAAGAGCAACTGGCCAGTATGGATGTATGTGAATCGGAAGTGAGCAGACGGAAGGGAGGGGGGACACATTACACTGTAGGACTTTGACTGCTACATGCTAAGCTAACAGGCTAAGCTAATAGGCTAAGCTAACAGGCGAAGCTAACAGACCCTAGCTCACTTTTGTGAAATGAATGTCTGTTTCATGTTATGTAAAAAATTAGGGTATATGTGGCAGGATACATTTAATTATATTGTTTTCTGATATGAAACTAATTGGAATTTTGAGTTTTTTGGTAAGCAGTCCTGACCATGGACAGCCTGCTTGAAAGGTAAAAACATTTTAAACTGTCTGACGCTCAGTGTTATTTATTAAATAAGGTATCACAATAATAATTAGAAGCTACAAGAGCAGGTCTGATCCTCAACAGTACCATAATAATATTAGGTCAGTTCTTGATGATAACATGAAAGGAAGTGTCAGAAAGGGACAATCTTTCCCCTCAAAACATGATTTTAACAGATGGTTCGACTTTTTCCAGTCAGGTTCAGAATGATCAAATTAGACTCAAATTTAACACAAGATTAAATCAACCTTAACAGAATTACTGGACTGGACTGAAATAGAGAAAACTTGAGTTAAATGAAACAAACTTTAGTTACTTGAAATACATATAAAGTGTAATTTATAGCTGACTGAGTAAACTGGGTAAAACAAACTAAGATTATAAGACATAATATGCCCTTCATTTCTGTGTTCATCAATTTCATTAAGTTTTCTAAACAGATGAGAAGTGAGTTTTTCCACAGGACTCAGTTACAGTTAAATGTAATTGAACCAGATTTTTAAAATGGTATCTATGGTTCAGATTTAATACTTACATTTACAATTAAATGAACACAATACTCTGACCCTTTTTGATGCCTACACTACACATGAACAGAGACCAATTGAGGTATGGAAAGAGATTAAAAAAAGCACTAGAACTAATGAAATTAGCACAAATTAGAATAATAGCAACTAATAAAAACTAGTGACCCCATTCTTAAATATAATAAGGACTTACTGCATTAGAAAATATAGATAGATCTAAATAAAGCTAGATTAGAATAGAACATTCAGAGCCGTTATAATCTTGCTGATGAATACCACAAACATTGTTATGGAACCAGATGATTAAAAGAAATCAGCTTTATCAGGGTCAAACAGAAACATTTGCTGGGAAGATCCAATGTCCTTCGACCTGATTTTGACTTTATTTAACCCTATCATGACACATTATGTATGGAAAGAAATAAAAGGTATAATTGGCAGCACTGACACCTGATTATTTCAAGGTAACCCCTTGAGATGCACCACCTCATTTTTGAGAGGGTCCTTACAGAACAGAAGATGTTCTGTAAAACAAATCAAACAAATATGAAAATAAAATCACACAGAAACACCCACAACATTCTCAAGGACCCACAAACACACACTCTCACAACCACCAGCATAGCAACTGCATGGCACACACACTCAACATCAAGACACAAAATAAGACAACATACGGGTGCAGAGTTCATGTGCATATCTCTGTGAGGATTAAGTCCAGAATATTCTTACTGAAAGCAAGAAAAATATGTTTTACAATAAAGTAGGTAAAGGTTTCAGGGGATGAAGATTAGTTTCTGTGGCATGGTCATAAATAACATCAGCATGTTCTAGGATTAGCAGCACCAGTTGTGGAAAACTCTTTTACAAGCTGGAAGGAAAAACATTCTCAAAACAATAATGTGACAATTTTAAGGTAACAGGCTTTCAAACAATATTACATTTAGGATTTTAAATTCGACCAGTTAGATTTAGATTTGATCTGACTCCAAAGGATGATTTGTCGAAAACTTTACAACAATTAATTGCAGTGATTAAACAAGGAAAAACTTTCACTCATTTAAGACTTTTAGAAGGAGGAAAAATCCTGTTAACTTTATATTATCATGAATTGCTTAGATAGTCGAAGTAGAACAAAACCAGAGGATGAAACAGACTCAGCACACAGGATAAGACGGTAAATGAGGTTTATTTCTACTGTAGATTTTGTTTAAGGAATCTTGAGTTGGAGTTGTCCAGAAGCCAGAGGAGGAGGAGGTAAACCCAGGAATCCAAGGAGAGAGAGAGAGAGAGAGAGTACTGGTGATGAGAATATTTACAGTGCAGTTCTTAAGAAGGAGTATTACCAGATGTTGGCAGGCAGGCAGACGGACAGGAGTCCACATAACTGAGGTTATGTTCCAGCAAAGGTCTGTATCAGCAGCTACTTTAAGAAGCCCATGAGCTCATTAGGAGAATGCGTTGCAGCTGCAGACAATGAGCTGCCAGAACCAACCAGAAGGGGAGGAGCAGAGATCCTACAAATATAATTTGAACAGAATAAATCTACCATTGCCTTCTGACAAGATTAAAATTAATGTCCTATATTAAAACTTGGTTTTCACCAAAAGTGGTAGTTGCATTAAATGATAAAGTTAATTTAATTGACGGAATTAAAAACAATAAAATCCCTGCATACCGATTTATGCATAAATAGGTTTATTGTGGTAGACAGAAGTACAAATTATTTTTCAACTTTCACTACTTGATGCTGCAAAAAGAGTAACAAGAGGCGAAGTATCCATAGTTTTTGTGTCAGACCACCAGGTGCTACAAAGGTAGGCTGTACTTTCCTTTTTCTGAATGAAATGATTCTGTTTATAACTAATCTATTTGCTTTTTATCTTCTTTTACTCCTTAATAAGCTGGTACACAGCAAGACTGGAATGTCGTTTATTTTTGTCTTCTCTGTATATAATAATAATGGAAATAACAATGTAAAAATATGATTATGTGTTGTTAAATGAAGATGGTGAAAGAAAGAAAAATGCTGATTTTTCTACCCAAGTTTGTGATTTCTTGTTTGTGTTCATTTGTTGTACTGGGATGACTGTATGATCAAACTGTTTCTTTTCAGACATTGTCCGTCACAATACTCATGATTTCTCTGGAAAGGTTGATGAAGAGTCGTCCCACTATATTGCCTGATGATGTGAGCAATAACCCTAAACATATATTTTTCTCCTGGGTGAAGAAGGCCTGAAAATGTGGCTTGGACCAGCCTGACAAATGGGTCCATTGACACATTATTACTTAGAACATGAGATCTCTGGGGTTCAGGAACAACAGGAATCCAAAGATTGTGTTTGAGGGTTGAAGACATGGTTGAGAAGAGTGTGACAGGAATGAATGAAGGTCCAAGGTATGAATGATGAATGATGTTGGCCACATGAGTGAAAGGTTCATGGATCAAATGTTTTAGTTTCTGTGAGCTCATTTTTGTTTTGGAACAATGTTCTGGGTTTTAGTTTCAGAGTGAAAACTTAAATTTCTTATGAAGTTTCTTGAGGTGAAATTTGATCTAAATTCTCTTTGGGATGGGAACAGAACCAAATAGAACCTGTCATTCTGCCATAGGGTTCTGGTTGAATAATTTCATGGTAAAAGATTTGGCCGCCCAAACTTCCTTCAGAGGGAGGTTGAAGCCGACATGTGTTGTGTGTCTCAAGTGTTTGTCTGACTAACCTTTAGATTTCAGAGAAAACAAAGATTCTCATGAAACCAGGTACTGGAACATTTCCTGTTCCCAACAAGCCCTAAAGGAAACTGTTATTGATTTTATGGGTTCTGACAACAGAGTGAAAGGATGTAGAGATGCTTGACATGTTCACCAGGTCAGCTGAGAGAGATAATCACACAATCAAAAAACGATTAGCTAAAGTTATACAAAAATGAAGTGTGCTGAAGATGCACTGCCCTTGGTGATGTTTTACATCAGATCATCACCCACTGAGCTCATGGGTTTAACTCTCTATCAGCTGCTGACAGGAAGAACCATACCCTGACCTTTCATCTCCTCTCTTCAGTCAGGGTGTGAACCCAGTCTGGATTCACAGAGAAAACAACTGACATGTTCAAAGATTTTAATCTGTTGTAAAGTTTTTGTCTCATAAAACACAGGAGGCTCTAACCAAAGAACCAACAGGAGAAACAAACTCTGGATGAGGACAAAACTAAGGTCAGCAGGTCATAAAGCAGGAAGGGAGAGACGTCCTCCGAAGGAAACCTCAGAGAAATCAGAAAGCACCTGAGGAAGAACATGTGAATAGGTTCGATTGGATATCTTTTGACTTAACATTTCATTTCCAGCTAACACATAAAAAAATGTGCTTGTTGAATTAAATTAATTTATTCCAGTAACCATGACGTCAAAAGGTGAGATTAACTCATCTTTTTGATTTCAACTAACAAAATATAATTATGTGGAACCTGTTTCATAAATGATTGAGTGGTCTGGGTTACTTTAACAGAGGAAACGTGATAAAGATTAAACAATAAAAATAATATTTGTTGGGTTAAATCTTGAAGGAAATTGTCCTGGTAAATTTCACAAAATCAAAAATCACAGAGAGGAGAAGGATTTCTAAAGTAAAACTGTGTGAATAATGAAAAAATAAAAAGTTTATTTCTGTGAATGTGGGAAATTGTGGAATAAACTGCATGAAGGGTTAAAGGAGTGTTCAACTATTTAATCAATTTGAATAACTTCATGAATAGAAATTATAACTTCCTGTGTGCTTCTGAGTTATTTATTTATAGATGATGATGTTTTTAACTTAGATTGTAAATGAACTTGATACAAGGCGTTGAACTTTTACCTGCTGCTGAACAGAACTGATTTATGGGGAATAATTGCTTTAATAATTAATAATAATTGCTATTGACTGGACAGGAAAGATGTGCCCTGGTTTCCCTCTCCTTCCAGGACGCCCTGACACCGATTGGCCTACTTCGTCAGGGGGAACCTTTCAGAAAATGTGTTTTTGAATTTGATACTTCAAACTGCTTCCTGTTAGAACTGATTCTAATCTTTTAAATGACACCAAGGTAAAACAGGAGAGACTGTAACCAGGATGTTGAAATTATTTCTTGTCAAATTAGAATAGCTTTGGATATGATCCTAGCAAAAAGGAAAAATAAGGGTTGTGTGTGTTTTTGGAGAGGCTTGTTGTTCTTTTATTCCCAACAATTACAGCACCTGATGGATCTCTAAAGAAGGCCCTAAATGAATTGCAATCACTGTCTATTGAATTAAAATCACACTCAGGAATCAATGAACAATTAATAAAAATGTTTGAGACGTGGTTCAGAAAATGGGGAAACCTACTGGTGAGTATATTCACGTCATTGACTGTTGTGGTGATCGCAGGTTGTTTGCTGTTGTGCAACGTGTATTCCAGCTCTCATCCTCAGGTGTATTGATCGTGCGATTGGTTCCAGTGATACCAGAGGTTTGAGGTTACCAGAATATCAAATGGATGTGGTGCCAGAGCCCACACTGATGTTGTCCACTGAATATTTAAGCACAAGTGATGATGTGGATCTCATGGAACCACACCAAAGTGAGAAATTATGATACTGTGCTAAGAGGAGGAGGACAAAACCCATTGTTCAGAGCCAGCCTGAAAATGGGAGCAAAATTAAATCGCAGCCATAAACCAAGGATGCAACACCAGGAGGATGACCAACTCTTTCCGGCAGCCTGGAGGGGGACCGGACCAGACAACTGCAATAGATAATTGAACAGGGTTTACGATATAGGGCCTACAATATACTGATACACATTGGGCTGCTCATTTCCGCTGTGCTTCTAGCTTTTTATTATTTTTGTTGTTTTAATTTTTTCAACAGGGTATTAATAACTATTTGCAATGTTTTAATCATTTACATTTCAGACAAATCAACCTATTATGCAGCTAAACTGCATACAATGGGTCATAAGGATGCTATCTTTATGTTACTGTGCTGTTTTTTACATTTTAATACAAACTTGTTAAATTCTGCAATATTTGTCCTAAAATTGTCTTAGTGCTGCCCTCTTTGGGTTGAACGGTGGCTACTGGAGTTAAATTTCCTATTAGTTCAAACGGTACATCTTGGTACTTGTCTACATCACAGCCCCAATCTCCCACAGACACACACCCCCGTAGCGAGTCAAGAGTTAAAATTGCTCCTCCACTGCGCCGGCATCGGACATCACAGAGTCAGCGTCTTCAGCCAACGGCTCAAACTGATAAGGCTCAGGCCCGCTGGGCTCCAGAAAGCCTCTTTTAACCACCATATCATGGTATTTTCAATAGTTATCACAGTATCACGTATTTCATGGTATTCTACCTTTCATTGACACCTGTGTGTATTAACCGCATTTTTTACAGAGGAAAACTACTGCATTAAATGATCTGTACTTGTACTTAAAGGCACATTTTATAGCTCTAGGCCTTCTTCTTTCACAGTGCTTATTGAAGCCATGTCGTTAGCCATGTGAAAAGTGGTGGCGTTTGTTATTTCCACCCACCCCTTGCTTGCTTTGCTGTAGAAAGTACCTCAGCTGAAAGGCGTCCCCTGTGAAACAGGTTATTGGCACGCACGTTCTGAGGCTGAAAAAAAAAAACGATGTATGGAAAATTCATGTAACAAAAATAAAAATTGGTTTTGGTAATGCACCAGTATACCGCCCAGCTCTACCCAGAGGATCTGAGAAATCACAACACAAAAATACATCACATATTAATAAACATGGTAACAGGACAAACTGATTTTTTCTAAATAGAGAAGCTCATAGAGTCACTTTTAATACACACTAAGACCAGGAAACACTGGTGAGGGTCTTTCACTGCTCAGGATTATCGCGCCTCCTGTAAGAGCAGGTTGGCCAAAACTTCCCTCTCTGCTTCAACCTCTCCCCACTGGTGAAGTCCTTTAATCAGTGCCTTTGGGAAACCCTTTAGTAGTCCTGGACTGGAGATGTTTGTTTGTTGAGGAGATGTTTACAGGATCAGGAACTCTTTGACAGCGGTGTGCAGTTATCCTTCTCAGTGGAGTTGTTGCATGTTTGGACCAAAGTCATCTAAGCTCTGGCACCCTCTCTCAGTGGCCAGGGTGGATCCAAGTCACTGCTCCACAACTTTAACCGCTGTTTGAGTCACAAGCAGCACCTGGGAAAAGCTCCTGAAGTTTCCTCCTCACCTGGTCCAATCACCTGGCTGCAACTGGTGCAGAGGATCCGGCAACTCTTCCCATTGCCGGATCAATCCAGAGAAAGGAGTGGATGTTAAAACTGATGATTATTAACGAAACGATCAGGAGGTGTGGAAATAAATGTGGAAATATGACGGATATGACAGCATCAGTGTGGAAACAATGATAAATGTTCTAGTGGGGATTTATTCAGGGGGTGGATGGAGAACCAGATGTTCAAATGAGATTCTGATTATCTGTGCAGATTAAATATTCTGTTAAAGTCAGATAATCAGAGAATAACAGGAGAGTTTTTTGCTCTCGGTGGAAGACACACGCATTTTCTCTCCCTCCCTGCGGATCCCTGCTTCTGCTTTTTGTCTGTATTTTTCTGAGATCCTCGCTTTGCATATCCTTCAAACTTTTAAATTAGGGATTTGGTCAGCTGGACTCTCATCGTAATTGATAAAAAAAGTTTCTCGACGGGAAGACAGGATAAAGGAGACCCTCTAGTCCAGGCGAGACGTTCTTCTCTGGATACACAATGGATTCTTGGCAGCAGTGGAAGATTGTGTACCTGACTACGATGTTGGTCGCGGACGTAGAAAATGTCTACATATTTGGACTTTTGATAACAGGATTTCTGCTTTTTGGAGTTGGTGGATACCTGGCTTATCGAGTGATTCACAAAACGTGGGCGGCTGTTCAAAGCGTTTCAAATCTGCCTGTGATGTTAGATGGAGTCTGTAGAGCGATCAACACTCAGACTGAAATGTTAAGAGAGCAGAATCTCAAGCTGGACACGATTCTTGAACAGAATCGCAGCCTGGCAGCGGTTGGACTCAGAGGTTAAAGGATATAATCTTGGAGAAGTTGTACGCTCCAGATCTGCGGAAAATACCAGAAATTTGGCTATTTGGATTTGCAATTGAGACATACCAGTGAAACTCTTAAGGTGGTTGGAAATTCACAACTGCCTGAACCACAACATTTATTGTTTTCTAAATCTGGTTCCCCAATGTGGCCTTGGCAACTTCTGCTAACTGGCTATCGACAAAATATCTCCTGGATGTTATATAAACACGACGCTCTTCCCCAGCACTCCCCTACCAGCTGTGTGATGATAGGACTATGCAGCCGATTGATAAAACTTCCACCTCTCTTCTCAAGAACAATGGTGCTTCTATCAGTGTTGACAGTCTAATTCTTGCAAAAACACTCAGACTTATATATATTCACACCCTCAAGATCCCACCGTACCCTTGATAAAACTTTACTTATGTGTGTTGCTGCTGTGTTTTTTTGTACTATTTCAGACTCTATTCTTAGCAGAATAGAGTCTGAAATATATGATATTTTTTCCTCCTCTCTTACTTTACCTAAATGTAGGATTTCATTACTTTTCATAGATTTTCAGATTTATCAGAAGGATTACCAGCAAAAGCCAAATATTATTAGTATTTGAAAGTTTGGACCTAAACTGTTTTATGTCAGTGACCCAGCTTCTCTACTTAGACTTCAGTGAGCGCCCATGACTGTTACTATTTGAATGATGGGATCACAGCTGCCTCATACCAGCGACCTCAAGGATTAATATCATCATTTTTCTTCTAGATGGGCTCCTTTATAAGGACATGATCAAATCCAAGATGGCGCCGCAGATGGTCGCCTCGGCGTGTTGGTGCGCATTGTTTTGTTTTGTTTTTTGCTTTAAAACGGTCTTCTGTGATGGTACCCGGAGCTCTCTCACCAGAGAAGAACTCATGAACATCAGGGCTACTAAACCAGAGGAGTTATTTCCAACTTTTCTGCCTACTGCTCTGGAATTTTTGGACATTCTGGTCAAAGGTGCGCTCACCTTTGTTCACGCGGTGAAACGCCGGAAGAGAGGGAAACGGGCTGGGGTGCTGGTACGTCTTCACCAGCGTGGACTACGAACACCGTTACCTGGAATATTTCTCTCTAACGTGCGCTCACTTCCCAACAAAATTGAGGAACTACAACTGCTGTTGGGGAAAAACAGGGACTTTTATTCATCTGCAGTTTTGTGCTTCACGGAGACGTGGCTGTGTGGATTAATACCGGACTCTGCGCTGCAGCTGGCAGGATTCCAGCTCTATAGAGCGGACAGAGACACGGAACTCTCCGGCAAAGTGAAAGGTGGAGGAATCTGTTTCTACCTCAACAGTGGTTGGTGCAACGACGTGACAGTGATTCAGCAGCACTGTTTTCCAGACCTGGAAACCTTCATCTTAAACTGTAAGCCTTTCTATTCCCCCCGTGAGTTCGCTTCGTTCATCCTGGTCGGTGTTTACATCCCGCCACAAGCTAACGTGCAGGTCGCACAGCGCATGCTCACCGACCAGATACTGAGTGTGGAGCGGACCAACCCGGACTCCTTAGTTATCGTCGTTGGCGACTTTAACAAAGGTAATCTGACCCACGAACTACCCAAATATAGACAGTTTATAAAATGTCCGACCAGAGAGGACAACATTCTGGATCACTGTTACACCACCATCAGAGACGTTTATCACGCCGTCCCACGTGCTGCACTGGGCCAAGCCGACCACATCATGGTCCACCTGATTCCTGCATACAGGCAGAAACTAAAGCTCTGCAAACCTGTTGTGAGGACAACAAGGAAGTGGAGCAGTGAGGCTGTGGAGAATCTCCAGGCGTGTTTAGGCTGTACAGACTGGGATGTGTTCAGGACTACTACCAACAGTCTGGACGAGTACACAGAGGCTGTGACTTCCTACATCAGCTTCTGTGAGGACAGCTGTGTACCATCATGCACCAGGGTGAGTTACAACAACGACAAACCCTGGTTCACAGCTAAACTCAGAAGGTTAAGACTGGATAAGGAAGAGGCCTTCAGGAGTGGGGACAAAGACATATACAGAGAGGCAAAGTACAAGTTTGGCAAGGCAGTGAAAGAGGCCAAACGACTGTACTCTGAGAAGCTCCAAAACCAGTTCTCAGCCAACGACTCTGCGTCTGTCTGGAAAGGGCTCAAGCAAATCACCAACTACAAGCCGAAAGCCCCCCACTCCATCAACGACCGACGCCTCGCCAACGACCTGAACGAGTTCTACTGCCGCTTTGAAAGACAAAGGGACAGTCCTGCAACCATCCCCCACGACGCCCCCCAACAGCTGCAGCCACAATCCACCACCCCCATCTCTCCAACCTCAAGAGGGGCCTTGGCACCTCCAAACCCCACCCTGAAGTTCCCCCCCACCAGCCCCCTACCCACGCCGAGGACGGCTCTTTGCATCCAGGAGAGGGACGTCAACAAACTCTTCAGGAGACAGAACCCCCGGAAAGCTGCTGGTCCGGATTCTGTCTCACCAGCCAGCCTGAAGCACTGCGCTGATCAGCTGTCTCCAGTCTTCACAGACATTTTTAACACCTCACTGGAGACATGTCATGTGCCAGCCTGCTTCAAGTCCTCCACCATCGTCCCTGTTCCCAAGAAGCCAAGGACCACAGGGCTTAATGACTTCAGACCCGTCGCCCTGACCTCTGTGGTGATGAAGTCCTTTGAGCGCCTTGTGCTCTCACACCTAAAAGACATCACCGACCCTCTCCTGGACCCCCTGCAGTTTGCCTACAGAGCCAACAGGTCTGTAGATGATGCAGTCAACCTAGCCCTTCACTTCATCCTCCGGCACCTGGACTCCACAGGAACCTACGCCAGGATCCTGTTTGTGGATTTCAGCTCTGCCTTCAACACCATCGTCCCAGTTCTGCTCCAGGAGAAGCTCTCCCAGCTGAGTGTGCCCGACTCCACCTGCAGGTGGATCACTGACTTCCTGTCTGACAGGAAGCAGCGCGTGAGGCTGGGGAAGCACGTCTCTGACTCCCTGACCATCAGCACCGGTTCCCCCCAAGGCTGTGTTCTCTCTCCTCTGCTCTTCTCCCTGTACACCAACAGCTGCACCTCCAGTCACCAGTCTGTCAAGCTTCTGAAGTTTGCGGACGACACCACCCTGATCGGACTCATCTCTGATGGTGACGAGTCCGCGTACAGATGGGAGGTGGACCATCTGTTGGACGGGTGCAGCCAGAACAACCTTGAGCTCAATGCTCTAAAGACAGTGGAGATGGTTGTGGACTTCAGGCAGAACCCAGCACCACCTGCCCCCATCACCCTCTGTGACTCCACAATTGACACTGTGGAATCTTTCCGCTTCCTGGGAACCATCATCTCCCAGGATCTCAAGTGGGAGCCAAACATCAGCTCCCTCATCAAGAAAGCCCAGCAGAGGATGTTCTTCCTGCGGCAGCTGAAGAAATTCAACCTGCCAAAGACTATGATGGTGCACTTCTACACAGCCATCATTGAGTCCATCCTCACCTCCTCCATCACCATCTGGTACGCCGCTGCTACAGCCAAGGATAAGGACAGGCTGCAGCGTGTCATTCGGTCTGCTGAGAAGGTGATTGGCTGCAGTCTACTGTCACTCCAGGAACTGTACACCTCCAGGACCCTGAAGCGGGCAGGGAAGATTCTGGCTGATCCCTCCCACCCCGGTCACAGACTCTTTGAGACTCTCCCCTCTGGCAGGAGGCTGCGGTCCATCCGGACCAAAACCTCACGCCACAAGAACAGTTTTTTCCCATCTGCCACCAGCCTGGTTAACAAAGCCCAGAAACCACCCTGACACTCTCCCTTTTTTTGCTGACAGGACACCTGTAACCTGTAACTCTATGCGTTACATTAAAGTTCAGCATGGACTCCTGCTTTACTTGCACAATGATCACCTGCACTGTTGTATTGCTCTTGCATCTTATACTGCTCTATATTTACTCTCACTCACTTAAAACTGTGCACATATATTTATATTATATTGTAGATATGTTTATACTGTTTAATTTGTATTGTATTGCACCAACTACGCCAAAACAAATTCCTTGTATGTCCAAAAACGTACTTGGCAATAAAGCTTTTCTGATTCTGATTCTGATCATATAATCAGTGAGCAGAGAAGAAAATATAAATGATATTTCTAATTATGTTTGTAACATTATATGGTAATAATTATTTTGTCAAATAAAACAACAGGATAATCCGGGGAATGCAGCTAGAAATGCTAAAACGCACAGAAACAATGAAAGTAAAAAATATAGAAAATTAATTAATATCAGAAGGATCTCCAAAAAGGAACTTTATGATCAAATATTACAGAACAAGAAAAAACAATAAACAAAGGTATGTGGCAAGTACTAAAAAGTATTATTAGAAATGCATGAAACAATCTAACCTACCCTGAATATTTGGTTAAAATGATGAAGAAATTGAAGAAGCAGTTATGGGTTTAATGTGTGTTGTATAAAAATTCATTTTTACCAAGACAGAGACCAATGGTTGTCATTCAGTTAATTTTAAGTTTATTAAATCCTGCTAGAGAGAATAATTTCACAG